>NC_036852.1:4820582-4824726 GCF_002910315.2 Salvelinus sp. IW2-2015
TGGTCGCTTGGATTGGCGCTCCGCAATCCCCGCGAACTCCTGCGCTAGTAATGGGCGCCGGTCTCGCATCGTGGAACAACGAGGGCTCGCGGAGAGTTGTTCGTCCGTGTGGGCGTCCGGATCTTGGCCGTCCCCTCTCCCCTGCTTTCGCTGTTTGCTCCTCGTTAGGCCGCTTCCCGTCTTCAGATCCGCTCCCCTTCCTCCCCTTCACCCTCATTGCACGAGTCGATGCTGACTGTTGGCCTAGTTCTGTACGATTTTCCTGTACCTCTTGATCTCGGGATCATCATCCCCGTACCCGGCCCCGGACGTTATGATAGTTCTGTAGCATTGCATTCCCGTAGGCCGGGCGCAGGTTTGTCTGAGCCGTCTATTCTCGACCCCTGCTACTTCACGTGGGCGCCTCGTAAGCCCAGCGAGTTCCGACGCCCTTCTTGCCCACTCTCCTCCTTTTGGCCGCTCCCCTCTCCCTTTTCTCTTCCATCCTGTCTCTTCCACCTTTCCACTTCACACCCATTCCCTGTGGCACTCCGCTCCCTGACGTTGCTTATGTGCACAGTGCGTAAACCCTCTGCCTATATACCTGCTATTCCCTGTCCCACTGTCACACCATGACCGTAGAGATCTTTTTATGTCTCTATTTTGGTTTGGTCAGGGTGTGATTTGGTGGGCATTCTATGTTCATTTCTTATGTTTTGTATTTCTTTGGTTTTGGCCGGGTGTGGTTCTCAATCAGAGCCAGCTGTCTATCGTTGTCTCTGATTGAGAACCATACTTAGGTAGATTTTCCCACCGATGCTTTGTGGGTAGTTGTTTTCTGTTTTTGTGTCTTCACCAGACAGAACTGTTTCGTGTTGTTACATTTTGTTATTTTGTCTCAGTGTTCAGTTTTTTAAATAAATAATCATGAACACTTCCCACGCTGCGCTTTGGTCCACATCTTCTTCATACGACGGCCGTTACCCACTGGAAAGTCTGGTTCCAGGAAGAGAGAGTGCATGTGATTGGGTCATCCTCCTCCTCATCTGTTCCCACAGTTAGTTTCCAAATTGAAATACAGTCAGAGCTCCTAGTCTCGACCCTATCTAGCCTCTCTGGGGTCTACCCTTTAACCGTTCACTGGGTTAATCAGCAACTCAGCATGCCAAAGTTTCAGACATATTACAAACATGCAGCTTCCAAATTGAAGATTGTCACAGTAAACAGGTTAAAGATGTTGCACTCAGGATAACACCTATTTGCATATTATGTGTTTGGCTCTACAATTGTCTAGCATTGATTATTGAAGCATAGAAATATCATCTGTATCTCAATCCCACCACGCACATAGAGTAGCCTGAGAAACCAACATGAAGTGAAAGGGTTAACAACATAGCGAGATTCTTCCTCGCATTCCTTTACACAACTTGTTTTCCTCTCTCTCTCTCTCTCTCTCTCTCTCTCTCTCTCTTTCGCTGCAGGCTTCTCATTCCATCCAGCCAGGCTGATCTTTTATTATTAACCTGTCCCAGTCCCACCGTAAACACCTCCATCACCCTCTCCCTCACACTCAATTACCAAGCCCCACCCTATTTTACTAAGCTAATCCAATCTTTTAGTTGGACTTATTGCACCCATTCCTGAAATGGTTGTTCCAGTTGAGATGGCTTAGCTCGTCTCATTCATCTATTTTACACTGGCAGTCATTCTGAATGCAGATTGTGGGTGAAGATAAAGTTCCAATTGTGGGCTATCTCCATTCAGGCTGGATTCCAATAGAAATTAGATATTACTTTGCAAGCCAGCATAATGTGACTTGATGCTGATTTTGTGGGTAACCAATTTACGCTGGTCACCAGCAAAAATACAGCAAAGACTGGTCACCATAGAAAACTAAATGAAGGCTGGTCTATGCTGTTTTTTTCATCAGGGTTGACCAAGCTACGTAAAGTCTACTATGGGAATGGGCCACTCAGACCGCAGGCTGCTGGTTGGGAAGCTAGAGTAATGGCAGCAGCATCTCTCCCTCCCTGGGCTGTTGATGTAGAAGTCTGAAGACAGGAAGGGGAGCTAGACAGACTATCTGCCTGGCAGGGGCACATCTGGCTCTAAGTCAGTAAGGCATGAAACATTCATATCTGAATGGCTTCTGGAAARTACGGTTATCTCTTCACATATGAAGGGACAATGAAGAGAAACACAGTCCATGTTTATAAGCAGAATGTAGCTTCACTTTAGAAAAATATTGTAATTTGAGAACAAGGACATTTTGAACATGACATGAAAAATTATTGACACTGTCACACCATTATTCCTTTCTCCAGTGTGGTGKCGATTTGTAATCTTGTACAGGCCTCTGTATTGTGTTCACAATGGATTCTGTCATCATCCTAGTTAGCCGCTCTCTTTCTAAAGAACCCGAGGAGAAAGAATATCGATTTCTAAGCATGATGGGAGAAAAGGCTCCATGGTTCCCTGGCTGGCCTGAGATGTAATTTGAGCTCAGATTTATTTTTCCACCGAATGACTTTCAGAAAACAGCCAGGATGCCATTTATCTGATTACCACTAACCCAGGTCCAGGAAAGCTATACATAATTAACACGAGAAGCGTATTACCTAAAATGGATCAAATGAAAGTGTGGGTTCGCAGCTCCAATCTGATGTGTTGGTCATTACTGAGATGTGGTAAAGGAAGAGTGTTTTGAATACTGATGTTAACCTTTCTGGTTATAACCTTTTTCCGGCAAGACAGATCTTCCAAAGGTGGGGGAGTGGAAATCTTTACCAAGGATCACCTTAAATGCTTGGTTGTCTCCACCAAGTCTGTCCCCAAACAATTTGATTTGCTGGTTTTAAGCATTAAGCTTTCAAATAGCTCTTTGTTGACTGTTGCTGGGTGCTATCGTCCTCTATCAGCACCGGCCTGTATCCTACCTGCCCTAAGCTCTCTCCTGGCCCCTTACACTAAGTCTGAATTTGTCCTGCTTGGTGACCTAAACTGGGACATGCTTTAACCACCTGACCAAGTCCTAAAGCAATGGGACTCCCTAAATCTTTCTCAGATTATTACCAATCTCACAAGGTATGACTCCAAACACCCAGAAAAGGCTACTCTCCTCGATGTTATCTTCACAAATAATCRTGATAGGTATCAGTCTGGTGTTTTCTGTAATGACCTTAGTGATCACTGTTTTACAGCCTGTGTTCGTAATGGCTGCTCAGTGAAACGACCTGTCCTGATTTGTCATAGGCGCTTGCTAAAAAACTTTTGCTATAAAAAACTTTCATTGAGCAAGACCTTCCTTCATGAATTGTCCTCTGGTAAAATGGTATAGAATACTGTCGAAAGCGCTTTGACCTTCTTTTTGATATTTTCAGTGGTGATTGTTAACAAATCCATCACTCCCCAACAAAGAAAAATGAGAATTTAAACAACAGGATCTTCCAGCGCCTGCGTTCGACCCGTCGATCTTGCAGAGATTCTCCCAGCTCAAGAATTTGCATTTGGCGAAGGCTCGGCACAGCACATGACTCGAGGCTGACTGGCCTCTCGTTTCAGGCACAATAAAATACAGTGCACTCCATGCCTTATACGGAAGCCAAAGTTGTTCTTAAGGAGCCAGTTCTCATCCTCTGATGGCGTTCTAACCGCCAAGTAAGATTTCTGGAACGGCTTAAACCTGGAGATAAAGCTCTCACACGCTTGCCATTGTCCCTTAATGTTGCTGATGTGGTATGTACTGAACAAGACAAGAAGCAATGGCTGAGCTCTTCTATTCACTCAATCCATTAAGTTCAGGATTCCTGTTTGACTTCTAGCCATGTCCTCCTTGCCGATCCAACATTTCCTCATCTCCCACTCCTCTCTATACGATACCATCCCAATGCATTTTCTCCCTCTTTTTCCCCTGCCCCTGTTACAAAAGTTTCTACCCTGCACGGCAGTTCACTGAATTCTGAGGGTCGCTAATAGGAGCTCTTAAACTGACACCAGATAAAAATACATTCTTGGGCAATGGTCTTAGACCCTTTTCTTCTTTCAAGGTTGCTACCTCTATCATCGGCCAAGTCTGCTCTCTCCTTTCTGGGGAGGTTCCCATTGCTTGGAAGGCACGGCACGGTTCCAGTGCCTTTATTTAAAGGGGGAGATCAAGCGGATCCTA
>NC_036852.1:4824777-4842234 GCF_002910315.2 Salvelinus sp. IW2-2015
ACTGTTATATGCCTATTTCTATTTTGCCCTGTTTATCAAAAGTGTTGGAAAAACTTGGCAACAATCAACTGACTGGCTTTCTTGATGTCTATTGTATTCTCTCGGGTATGCAATCTGGTTTCCACTCAGGTTATGGGTGTGTCACTGCAACCTTAAAGGTCCTCAATGATGTCACCATTGCCCTTGATTCTAAGCAATATTGTGCTGCTATTTTTATTGACTTGGCCAAAGCTTTTGATAAGGTAGACCATTCCATTCTTGTGGGCCGTCTAAGGAGTATTGGTGTCTCTGAAGGGTCTTTGTGCTGGTTTGCTAACTAACTCTACCAAAGAGTGCAGTGTATAAAGTCAGAAAATCTGCTGTCTCAGCCACTGCCTGTCACCAAGGGAGTACCCCAAGGCTCGATCCTTGGCCCCACACTCTTCTCAATTTACATCAACAACATAGCTCATGCATTAGGAAGCTCTCTCGTTAATTTATATGCAGATGATACAGTCTACAACAAAGCTTTCTTAGTGTCCAACAAGCTTTCTCTACCCTTAACCTTGTTCTGAACACCTCCAAAACAAAGGTACTGTAGTTTGGCAAGAAGAATACCCCTCCTCCCACAGGTGTTATTACTACCTCTGAGGGTTTAGAGCTTGAGGTAGTCACCTCATGCAAGTACTTGGGAGTATGGCTAGACAGTGCACTGTCCTTCTCTCAGCACATATCAAAGCTGCAGGCTAAAGTTAAATCTAGACTTGCTTTCCTCTATRGTAATCMCTCCTCTTTCACCCCAGCTGACAAACTAACCCTGATTCAGATGACCATCCTACCCATGCTAGATTACGGAGACATAATTTATACATCGGCAGGTTAGGGTACTCTCGAGTGGCTAGATGTTCTTTACCATTCGGCRATCAGATTTGCCACCAATGCTCCTTATAGGACACATCACTGCACTCTATACTCCTCTGTAAACTGGTCATCTCTGTATACCAGTCACAAGACCCACTGGTTGATGCTTATTCATAAAACCCTCTTAAACCTCACTCCCCCCTATCTGAGATATCTACTACAGCCCTCATCCTCCACATACAACACCCGTTCTGCCAGTCATATTCTGTCAAAGGTCCCCAAAGCACACACATCCCTGGGTCGCTCCTCTTTTCAGTTCACTGSAGCTAGCGACTGGAACGAGCTGCAACAAACACTCAAACTGGACAGTTTTATCTCAACCTCTTCATTCAAAGACTCTCTTACTGACATGGACACTCTTACTGACAGTTGTGGCTGCTTTGTGTGATGTATTGTTGTCTCTACCTTCTTGCCCTTTGTGCTGTTGTCTGTGCCAATAATGTTTGTACCATGATTTGTTCTGCTACCATGTTGTGTCGCTACCATGTTGTTTTTATGTTGTGTTGCTACCATACTGTGCTGTCGTGTGTTGCTGCCTTGCTATGCTGTTGTCTTAGGTCTCTCTTTATGTAGTGTTGTGTTGTCTCTGTTGTGATGTGTGTTTTGTCCTATATTTATATTGTATTAATTTTTTATTTTTAATCCCAGGCCCTTGTCCCCGCAGGAGGCCTTTTGCCTTTTGGAGGCCGTCATTATAAATAAMAATTTGTTCTTAACTGACTTGCCTAGTTAAATAAAGGAAGAAATAAATAAAAATAATAAAATAATAATCTATATTCATAACCACAGTATGGTATGGTTACTCGCATAGAAGGTAGACCTACAGACACCTACCCACATAAAAAGAATTATAAATACTATTCACTGTAGTGTTTTTGCGTACTAAAGCAATAAAGTGTAATATTTACTGTAGTATACTGTAGTATTTACAGTTAACTATAGTATAAATACTGTAGCTAAAGAAAATGGTAGTATAATCAAATCAAATGTATTTATAAAGCCCTTCTTACATCAGCTGATATCTCAAAGTGCTGTACAGAAACCCAGCCTAAAACCCCAAACAACAAGCAATGCAGGTGTAGAAGCACAATAGTAATTACTGTAATGTTTTTGTGGACTATACTATAATGTACTATTTACTCAAGTGTTTTTGCAGAGATTACTGTAATATTATAGTGTTTTTGTTTTATTATCTTTGACATAGGCGCACAATTGGCCCAGCGTCGTCCGGGTTCGGGCCGAGGTAGGCCGTCYTTGTAAATGAGAATTTGTTCTTAACTGACTTGCCTAGTTAAATAAAGGTTAAATAAAAAGAAGTGGAGGCTTCTCCTTCTGTCACGATCGTTGTTAGGTGAAAGAGAGGACCAAGGCGCAGCGTGATAATGATACATCTTCTCTTTATAATGAAGACGAAACAAACACTTTTACAAACTAACAAAACAACAAAGAAGCTATATAAACAAATAGTGCTGCCACTAAACACTACACATAGACTACCCACACTACCTACCCACAACCTACCTAATGCCTATGGCTGCCTAAATATGACTCTCAATCAGAGACAACGATAGACAGCTGTCTCTAATTGAGAACCAATCCAGGCAACCATAGACTTACATAAACACCTACACTGAACACAACCCCATGAACTCRACCAAAACCCCCTAGACAATACACACACCCTAGACTAGACTAAACACAATATATGTTCTTTACTTGGCATGTAGATTTCTCACTTACGGTAGGCACAAATTGCGATATGGGGAGAGGAATGGGCAGAGTATTTTCTCTAGTTACATTTTTTTAGCGTTTTTGCAGACTGTAGTGTTTTTGCAGACATTAGTATTTGCTATAGTGTTTTTTGTGGATAATACAGTAGTATTTACTATAGTATTCTACAGTATGCTACAACATTCTATAGTAAGTACTACACGTGATCGAGGAATAAAACAGTGTGTAGTATAGTATTCTACAGTATACTACAGTTTACTATATAATTCTATAGTACGTTCTGTAATATTCAATAGTAAACTGTAGTATTCTTTCATGTGGGTACCTTCCTGTCTCAGAGAGAGAAAAWAAACAGTGTTTAAAGTCAATGTACTATATTTTCCAAAGATGTTATGAGCGGTTGGGCATTCTGATTAGGGTGTATGGCAGGTAAGATGCCTTTCTGTTGTAACATGCAAGTACTATTGCATGCAAACAGCCTGACTTCTAATACGCCTTGAGTGTGACCCATCACCATATCAATTAAAACCTGCCTGCAGGCTTCTGGATCAGGTTTGCTAAACACTAAGAAGCTCCAGTCCTGAAGTCTTGACTAGTTGGCCAGTCATAAATAAAAACATAACCACCAGCCACTACCATGTCAAAGCASGTACAAACTCAGACTTTACCCTATGGTTAGCTCTTTTAAAATAACAGAGCCATCATCTAATCTATCAGTAGGGATGTATGTGTGTGTGTATGTGTGTGTGTTTCTCCAATTACTTATTTTCATGGAACTCCCAGCAGTTACCCTGCATGGCCCCAAAACCAAATATGCCCCTACTTGCTGTCGTCTCCAGTAATCCCCCCTAGCCTCTCCCTGTTWGTGGTTATCTGACCGTGTGGCTGCGGCTCCTTTCAACAAAACACTTCCTTCCTCTSTCTGCCAGGACCTTCAGGCTTGAAGCACCACAATATTTTTCAAAAGAACTGAAGGAGGTTTTCTGTCTACTACAATGTCAATGTGTAGTCTTCACACAAGAAGATTGGACTTTTTTCAAAGTCAAAAGTCTTCCGAGTTTTAACTTGCCTCTCGATCCCTCATCCATTATCAGTCAGCGTGTATTACACTAGGGTGAAACCCRGATTATAGGCTACTTATTGACTTGTCTCTGTCACAGTACGATGTATGTCGCCTAGTACACGGTGTAGCCAGGGATCTGTGGCTTTTAAAAGGGTGAGAGATCATTGCGGTCATATCACCTGATTACATTAGGAGACGAGCGTGTTTAGTGATCAAACCGCAGGCCTAATGGGGCGTGCCTAATGTGCTCTCCAGTGGCTTCTACTGTTGTTGTGGAGCTTTCAGTGGGGTTTGAGAGAGATTCTAACGCCACCGCGTTACACACACACACAGACACACACACACACAATCATCGTCATCAACATCGTCATCAGCTTTCATCTCAATAACAGTCTGAAAAGCTACATAAATGTGTTGTTGCACGAAAATAGGATAGACTATTGATAGTGTGACAAGTCCATAAATGTTTAGAACATTTGACTCCAACCACAGCTGATGTTGCCTTTCACAATGTGTGTGGAATTAATAGGGTGCTTCTAGAGAAAAAAAGTGACTGCGTCAAAGAATGGTTACATTGGAGAGGATCAAGGCAGGCCCAATGCTTGGAGTGAGTCTGTATTCCTCACAGCCTTTGTCAGTGGTGATAAGAAAGTTAAAGTTAAAATGCCGTCTTGGCGCAGCTCTCCTGCTATCTCTCTCAGAATGACCTTCTTGATCCAAATCAGTCAGGTTTCAAGACTAGTCATTCAACTGAGACTGCTCTTCTCTGTGTCACGGAGGCGCTCCGCACTGCTAAAGCTAACTCTCTCTCCTCTGCTCTCATCCTTCTAGACCTATCGGCTGCCTTTGATACTGTGAACCATCAGATCCTCCTCTCCACCCTCTCCGAGCTGGGCATCTCCGGCGCGGCCCACGCTTGGATTGCGTCTACCTGACAGGTCGCTCCTACCAGGTGGCGTGGCGAGAATCTGTCTCCGCACCACGTGCTCTCACCACTGGTGTCCCCAGGGCTCTGTTCTAGGCCCTCTCCTATTCTCGCTATACACCAAGTCACTTGGCTCTGTCATATCCTCACATGGTCTCTCCTTATCATTGCTATGCAGACGACACACAATTAATCTTCTCCTTTCCCCCCTCTGATAACCAGGTGGTGAATCGCATCTCTGCATGTCTGGCAGACATATCAGTGTGGATGACGGATCACCACCTCAAGCTGAACCTCGGCAAGACGGAGCTGCTCTTCCTCCCGGGGAAGGACTGCCCGTTCCATGATCTCGCCATCACGGTTGACAACTCCATTGTGTCCTCCTCCCAGAGTGCTAAGAACTTTGGCGTGATCCTGGACAACACCCTGTCGTTCTCAACTAACATCAAGGCGGTGACCCGTTCTGTAGGTACATGCTCTACAACATTCGCAGAAGTACGACCCTGCCTCACGCAGGAAGCGGCGCAGGTCCTAATCCAGGCACTTGTCATCTCCCGTCTGGATTACTGCAACTCGCTGTTGGCTGGGCTCCCTGCCTGTGCCATTAAACCCCTACAACTCATCCAGAACGCCGCAGCCCGTCTGGTGTTCAACTTTCCCAAGTTCTCTCACGTCACCCCGCTCCTCGCTCTCTCCACTGCTTCCAGTTGAAGCTCGCATCCGTTACAGACCATGGTGCTTGCCTACGGAGCTGTGAGGGGAACGGCACCTCCGTACCTTCAGGCTCTGATCAGGCCTACACCCAAACAAGGGCACTGCGTTCATCCACCTCTGGCCTGCTCGCTCCCTACCTCTGAGGAAGTACAGTTCCCGCTCAGCCAGTCAAAAACTGTTCGCTGCTCTGGCACCCCAATGGTGGAACAAACTCCCTCACGACGCCAGGTCAGCGGAGTCAATCACCCCACTTCCGGAGACACCTGAACCCCACCTCTTTAAAGGAATACCTAGGATAGGATAAAGTAATCCTTCTAACCCCCCCCCCCTTAAAAGAGTTAGATGCACTATTGTAAAGTGGTTGTTCCACTGGATATCATAAGGTGAATGCACCAATTTGTAAGTCGCTCTGGATAAGAGCGTCTGCTAAATGACTTAAATGTAAATGTAAATGTTAAGCACTTTCGTGCAACTCAGCATGTATTGTCTGTGACATTATTGGTTAAACAAACAGCTGTTTCTTTGTAGTCTAAAGGTGCAATCAGTGTTAGTGTGACAATGTCAAGTATATCATTTGAAATTTCTGTTTGGATTCCAAAATATTTACAATGGAGCAACATGTACGTCCTGTTCAGATAGCCGTATGAATATACTTCATGTGCCTTTCATACAAAACACATTTTGTTAGGTCGAAGCAACCTTGAGAGAATTGAGTTCCTGGTGGAGAAGCTGGTCACTCAACATCTACGAGTATGAGTCACCACAATAAGATGTACAGAACGGAGAGAGTGGGTGATGTTTGGTGTAATTATGGTAGTGCTGCATGACTCAAGTACCCCTAATAGATTTTTAGTTTTTAAATTTGTTAACCTTTATTTAACTAGGCAAGTCAGTTAATTAAGAACAAATTCTTATTTAAAATGATGGCCTACCGAGGAACAGTGGGTTAACTGCCTTGTTCAGGGGCAGAACTACATATTTTTTTACCTTGTCAGCTTGGGATTCAATCTAGCAACCTTTCAGTTACTGGCCCAATGCTCTAACCACTAGTCTACCTGCCGCACTAAGAGTGCTCTGTGTTCCATACACAGATGATCATTGTGCCATGCCAACACCGTTCCTGTTGAATCATCTATCATTATGAGCAAACACGTGTCTAGGATAGGAGCATCTGACTGCAGAGTACAGTCAATCTCAGAGAGGCCGATTTTAACTTTAGTTACTGTTCCTTGTTTTCAGCCATTAGCCCAGTGCTGATCTCTCTCTCTGAGGCAGCTGTCTATCGTTGTCTCTGATTGAGACATATACTTAGGTAGATTTTCCCCACCGATGCTTTGTGGGTAGTTGTTTTTCTGTTTTTGTGTCTTCACCAGACAGAACTGTTTCGTGTTGTTACATTTTGTTATTTTGGTCTCAGTGTTCAGTTTTTTAAATAAAATAATCATGAACACTTCCCACGCTGCGTTTTGGTCCACACTTCTTCATACAACGGCCATTACACCCACTGGAAAGTCTGGTCCAGGAAGAGAGAGAGTGCATGTGATTGGTGTCATCTCCTCCTCATCTGTTCCCACAGTTAGTTTCCAAATTGAAATACAGTCAGAGCTCCTAGTCTCGACCCTATCTAGCCTCTCGGGGTCTACCCTTTAACCGTTCACTGGGTTAATCAGCAACTCAGCATGCCAAAGTTTCAGACATATTACAAACATGCAGCTTCCAAATTGAAGTATTGTCACCAGTAAACAGGTTAAAGATGTTGCACTCAGGATAACACCATATTTGCTATTAATGTGTTTTGGCTCTACAATTGTCTAGCATGATTATTGAAGCATAGATATATCATCTGTATCTCAATCCCACCACATAGAGTAGCCTGAGAAACCACACATGAAGTGAAAGGGTTAACAACATAGTGAGATTCTTCCCTCGCATTCCTTTACACAACTTTGTTTTCCTCTCTCTCTCTCTCTCTCTCTCTCTCTCTCTCTCTCTCTCTCTCCTCTCTCTCTCTCTCTCTCTCTCTCTCTCTCTCTCTCTCTCTCCTCTCTCTCTCTCTCTCTCTCTCTCTCTCTCTCTCTCTCTCTCTCTCTCTCTGCTCGCTCGCTGCAGGCTTCTCATTCCATCCAGCCAGGCTGATCTTTTATTATTAACCTGTCCCAGTCCCACCGTAAACACCCATTCACCCTCTCCCTCACTACTCAATTAACCAAGCCCCACCCTAGAGGACAATCTACTCCGTTTAACCTTCCAGCTACCTTGATCGCCGATTTCACGTCCTCCCAAAGTCCTACTAGATAGACTCAGAGGAGAGAAGTGGGAGGAACGAATGAGCCTGTCTGACATCTAAATGTGGTGCGTGGAGAAAATGGGTACATCATTTCGCACCTCTTTAAGTGGTCAATGCTCAATTTGCCGAGGGAAATGGAGTGATTTAGTTTGCCGTGGTGGAGAAGAGCGAGGGAATTGAAAGGAACAGTCCCATTGAATTCAGGGGGGGACGTGAGACGTGAGGAGAGAGGTAGCAGAGATGGTTTCTTTGCCCATTTATAGAAGTTCAAGCACATTACAGTTCCAAACTGTTGAAGCCATGTCCTAATACTACAGTATGTGGAACAGGAGAGTGGATCGCTGAGCTAAGAGTGTATCTCATATAGGAACACAATATATTGTATTGCCAGCGTTAAAGACACCTTGAGGTTTGTGTTGTGGAGATTGAATTCTGGACTTTGAATTGGTTCTATTTTCAGCCCTATAATTGTTTTCTCCCACTTGCTACAGTACTTCGAAGCCGTTTCCTTCAGATGCTTGTTTCGCTCTCGGTGGCTGTTGTTCCAATCTTTAATGGACTGTGACGTGACTAAATGAACGCAATGAACGCAATGAAAATGTAAATCATCTCGTCTGATTATGTCCTATCCTTGTTCGTCTGGCAGTTTTGTGGGCCTTTCATGACCATGTGTAATTACACCAGCTGTCATCTCTTCATTAATTTGATTATTTATATATATACAATTGAAGTCGGAGGTTTACATACACTTAGGTTGGAGTCATTAAAACTAGTTTTTCAAATCACTCTACAGAATTGCTTTTTTACAAACTATAGTTTTGGCAAGTCGGTTAGGACATCTTACTTTGTGCATGAAACACGTCATTTTTTCCAAACCAATTGTTTACAGACAGATTATTTCACATATAATTCACTGTATTACAATTCGCAGTGGGTGAGAAGTTTACATACACTAAGTTGACTGTGCCATTAAACAGCTTGGAAATTCCAGAAAATAACTTTGGTGGATAGGCTACTACTATCTTTCCTGGTATGGTTGTGGTGCTGGGAGATGATCCACTTGAACATAAAGTCCATTCGGATTAGATACATATTTCTCAATATCTAAGATGCTAATCTATTCTGGAGAGTGTGTTTTTGAACTGTCGCTATGTCACACTTCCGTGTTTATTTAATGTTCATCACCAGCTTAATTCAACTCAAGCTGTTAGCTCAACAGAGCAGAGATATTAAATCACAATATCTTAATTACTTTGCTGTGAAACTAATGAAAATTATCCTTTTGAGGGAGAAACGAGTGTTTTTGTTTTTTCTGTGGTTCTGAGTGGCTACTCTCTTTCTGAAGCTATATACTGGCATGGTATCTGACCTTCAGTGCCAAACACCCCCGCTGAGGCCTGGCTGGCAGAGAGAGAAAGTGTTTGTAGAGAGATCAGATCTATGTGCCACTCGATACTGTCTCTCTCTTGCCTTCTACCCCCCCCCCCCCCCAAATACTGAGAGAGACATTAGAAGTATTTTTCTCCGTCTCTCCTGTTCCAATACGAGACACAGATGAAGCATCTCTCACTCTCTTCCTGTCTCTCAAAACCACAGAGACACACAGACGTGATCTCTGTCTCAGACTGTAAATCAATAGAAGCCATTTATAATCTCGGCCACTGACGGTCGATATATATTGCATTCATTTGAGGTTGGCAGCTACAATCAGTGCGTCTGGCGCTCTGACACAAGCCGGTTGGAAGACCACAGCGGGGCTTCTTGGCCACTTACATATCTGAAGAAGTGCCATGCGGCCCTGTGTTATTACACAATCACCATTTCCTCACATCACTAGTGAGCTAGGAGGAGAAGGAGGAGCCTGTTGTCAGTTTCCGATAATAAGCAGTTAGTAGGTTCTAGCTTAGGAACAGTGTTGGGGAAGCGACTCTGAAAACATAGTTTACTAAGCTACCAATTACTTCACACTGGAAGAAGTTAAACTACACTAAAGCTACCCTAAAGAAAAATATAGTTTATTTAACTAAAGTTCCTTTGAAAAAGTAGTTCACTACATCCAAACTACTTTGTGAAAAATTATTATATCTAAATCTGAAACTTCATTGTCTACAAATTGCAAGAAAACAGATCACTCTGCAGTCAGAATGTGTTATTTAGCCTATTAAACACAAAAACTATATTTCAATTGAAAATTAAACGGGTCTGCTGCAGAAAACGAAAGGAAATTCTTAATCATTTTTTTAATAACATTTTTACCCCCCAAAAAGTTGTGTGTAGTTCCATTAATTAGCTATACTGCTATATGGCAAAAAAAGTTAGCACCTACTAAAACACTACCAAGATTAGAATTTAGTTCAACTACCACCAAGATACTGTAAAATGTACTTAAATTACTAGTTAAACTACAACTACATGTAGTACACACCAACACTGTATAGGAATAATAATAATTCCCCTAACTTCCTTTTATTCCTGGAATCCAAACTATGATATTAATCTGCAACACAGACAGGGTTACATGCAGAGTACTCTACAGTCTATCACCAACCCCTTTCCTTTATCCATTCCCCCTCTCCTCCCTCAACCCCTCCCTCCCTGCCTGAGATTCTGGTGGAAAACCACTCTACTTCCTGGAGGTCACATCAAAGCCATCCAATCAGATCTAGTATTCTCATGTTGACCTTGGACAGGCAAAGGAATCACAGGAAAATATGTGGAATGGTTATCACACAGACCACACTGTAATGCATCTACCCAGAGTAAACACAACATGTRATCTGGATCTTTTTTCTTTGTGCCAGTTGTCTATTCCTGCCTTGGTATTCAGCTTGAAAGCTTTTTTATGTAAGTGTTGTCTTCCATCTCTCACAAATATTGTTATTATGACCAAGAGGCAGACTGTAATCAATCAATTTACATTCTCCCATCATCTCCGCTCTGAAGTACAAAGAGAAGGATGTGGAGACACAAACAGGTTGTTTCTCTATATAAGCTTTCCAGGCTAGTCTGTTCTCCTACAGATAAGACGTTGGTTCAATATTGAGTAATGAATATCTCTGTCCTCCAAACAAGATGGCAGGTGTTTGGCAGGAAATCAGTTCCTAGTGTGTCTCCATTGGAGCATCCGTTCACTCCTTTTACACATATTTACTAGTCTCTCTAGAGACAGACATGTTGCCTACCTCAATATTCCAATGTTCTGGCCATTGCCTAGCTCACAATGTTCCAAGGTCTGTGTCACGCCCTGACCTTAGATGTCTCTGTTTTTCTTTATATTTTGGTTAGGTCAGGGTGTGACTAGGGTGGGCACGCTAGTTTTGTATGTCTAGGGTTTTTGTATGTCTAGGGTTTTTGTATGCTTAGGGTTTTTGTATGTCTAGGGGTGTTGTCATCTAGGTGTATTGTATGTCTATGTTGGCCTGATATGGTTCCCAATCAGAGACAGCTGTTTATTATTGTCTCTGATTGGGGATCATATTTAGGTAGCCATTTGCCTTGTTTGTGTTGTGGGATCTTGTCTATGTGTAGTTGCCTGTCAGCACTATATTGTATAGCTTCACCTTTCGTTTGTTCGGTGTTCATTCTTTTAATAAAGAGAATGTATGCATACCACGCTTCGCCTTGGTCTCCTTCATACGACGAACGTGACAGTCTGGGATATCTGAGACTACATACAGTTGAAGTCTGAAGTTTACATACACCTTAGCCAAATACATTTAAACTCAGTTTTCACAATTCTTGACATTTAATCCTAGTAAAAATCCCTGTCTTAGGTCAGTTAGGATCACCACTTTATTTTAAGAATGTGAAATGTCAGAATAATAGTAGAGAGAATGATTTATTTCAGCTTTTATTTCTTTKATCACATTCCCAGTGGGTCAGAAGTTTAGATACACTATATTAGTATTTGGTAGCATTGCCTTTAAATTGTTTAACTTGGGTCAAACGTTTTGGGTAGCCTTCCACAAGCTTCCCACAATAAGTTGGGTGAATTTTGGCCCATTCCTCCTGACAGAGCTGGTGTAACTGAGTCAGGTTTGTAGGCCTCCTTGTTCGCACACGCTTTTTCAGTTCTGCCCACACATGTTCTATAGGTTTGAGGTCAGGGCTTTGTGATGGCCACACCAATACCTTGACTCGTTTTACTGTGGATATAGATCATTTTGTACCTGTTTCCTCCAGCATCTTCACAAGGTACTTTGCTGTTGTTCTGGGATTAATTCGCACTTTTCACACCAAAATACGTTCATCTCTAGGAGGCAGAACGCGTCTCCCTGAGCGGTACGAGGGCTGCGTGGTCCCATGGTGTTTATACAGATGAACGTGGTACCTTCAGGCGTTTAGAAACTGCTCCCAAGGATGAACCAGTGTTGTGGAGGTCTACAATATTTTTTCTGAGGTCTTGGCTGATTTCTTTTGATTTCCCCATGATGTCAAGCAAAGAGGCACTGAGTTTGAAGGTAGGCCTTGAAATACATCCACAGGTATGACTCAAATGATGTCAATTAGTCTATCAGAAGCTTCTAAAGCCATGACATAATTTTCTGGAATCTTCCAAGCTGTTTAAAGGCACAGTCAACTTAGTGTATGTAAACTTCTGACCCACTGGAATTGTGATACAGTGAATTATATGTGAAATAATCTGTCTGTAAACAATTGTTGGYAAAATMARTTGTGTCACGCACAAAGTAGATGTCCTAACCGACTTGCCAAAACTATAGTTTGCTAACAAGAAATGTGTGTAGTGGTTGGAAAACAAGTTTTACTGACTCCAACCTAAGTGTATGTAAACGTCCGACTTCAACTGTATTTACCTGTCCCTTAAACCCATCCTGCTCTGTACATTCAGACTCTGTATAGCTCTTATCTATGGCAGAATACAGGCGACTATCAGAGCACACAGTAAATTCTTGTAAAGTAGAACTTACTTACTTACTTACTTCTGCTTTGCTCTGCCCATCCACTGTTGGTAAACATACCCATTGAGATATAGTAATAAGGCCAGAGTCCATTTTGTGAGGATCAATGCTCCCAGAGGGTTCGTGACTGAGTTAACGTCTCAGGGTAGCCTAGTTTACTTTCCGGCTCCTACTGTAAATTGAATGCTTCCTGTTATTTCCAGATGCTCAGTCAGTCACACAGCCTGACTCAGTTCATTCCTACTGAACCTCCTCTCCTCTTTCACAATCCCACCAGCTGTCACTTCCTGTCTTGTCACAGAGACGGGGACTGACTGCAATCTGTCCCTGCATGTCTGTGCATACTGCACTGTACAGTATGTACGGTGGAATAAAGCATCATATTAAAAGAGGAAGAAAAACWATCCGTAGCCAATTGTCTTGGTTAATCTCCAGTTTGTTAATCTAAGGCTGCAGAAGCGAAAGACAAAGGATTAGACTTTGTCGTCATCATGTGTGTGTTGGGAAAATAGGCTTAGGTGCTTGAGGAAAGGAGTTGTTCTGTTTGTCATCCTTGTCCTCTGTTAGAGGATTTCATRAATTTGAGTGTTGCATAGTAAGTAAACCATGACTTGCTGTGATGTTTGTGTGTCAGCAGCATGCAAGACAGACAGTACTGTGTGTCAAGGGCAATGTGAATGAATGAATTACAATGAATGAATGAATGAATGGCAAATTGCCAGTTGGCAACCCAATCCCTTATGGGATTAATTGACACGTAAAAAAACATTACAATAATTCAATGCGATAATACAGTGATAATTCTTCTTCCGGTGTTCTAAGCAGTGCGTTTTTGCATAACAAACATTTGTATATAATGTATGTGCACACGCTCATGCACGGGTGACTGCATAATTGCTTCACCTAACAATGCAATTGCGTTTCAGAAATGTACAGTAAGACTACTTTCTCCTCATGTATATTCTGAGTTGCAGCACACAGGGGCGGCAGCAGCAGCCCCACATCAGTCAGCAGACTGAGCATCGAGTATGTTTGACTGAATGAAATGCCCCATTAGAGTGGGTGGAGAGTGTGTGAGGGTGTGTGTTTGAGAGAGAAGGAGACTGCTGTTGTATAACTGCTTACTCTTACTTCGAATGTTTCCATCTGATGAAACACCACCCTTTAGTCTTTGTTATCAGTCGCCCATCCAGCCCTGCAGGTTTCTTTTATTTGACACAAAGAAAAAAAGAAACAATAGTCTCCCATATATTCACAGGAGCTTTTTTTTAATGGAATTTGTGTGCTGACAGACATCAACATGTCACTTACAAYGGCTCTCTGAGAGACAGCGGGGGATGAGAAGGTATTATCATAATAGTAGGGTTTAAAATAAATCGGGGGTAGTGCAGAAGTAGGCTTGCACACACACACACACACACAAAAGTAGCACACAGCTCCCACCCACTAAACTAATGGGCCCAGAGAGCTATCAGACTGCGATGGAGAGAGAAACTTCTCTTCCGCAYCRCTTGTTGRGYGTGAGAGACAGCTGYAGAGTACTGGGCACCATGCTAAGCTCAGTTCRGACCCATTTGMAYGAGGARGGCTGGGCGCCCTGGAGMGACAGATGAATACGGGTCACAGGTAATTGGCAGAGTAGGCTGGAGAGCTGAAGGGTGTAATTTTCTGCCTCCCACAGGCAAAAAGAAGGAGATGGAAGGATGGCTCCGAAAACTGAGCCGTCGGCAAGGTTATATTCGAAACGATGGGAGATTTTGTTGTTCTGTTCCCAGCATTTCCCTGGCTGAGGGGTACATGAGTAGAGATGAAGAGAAGAGAGAAAGGAGACATGAGAGAGATGGAGAGACAGAGAGAGAGAGGAGAGAGAGTATGAGAGAGAAGAGAGGACGAGAGAGTAGATAGATGAGCAATGAGACGGAAGAGACTGGAGGAAGAAAGGAGATGAAGCGAGAAGAGAGAGAGAGAGAGAGAGAGAGAGAGAGAGAGAGAGAGAGAGACGAGAGAGAGAAGAAGAGAGAGAGAGAAAGAGAGAAGAAGAAGAAGAGAGAGAGAGAGAGAGAGAGAGAGAGAGAGAGAGAGAGAGAGGAGAGAGAGAGAATGATATGAGGCAGAGAGAGAGAGATGAAGAGAGAGAGACGAGAGAGAGAGAAGAGAGCGAGAAGAGAGAGAAGAGAGAGATGGAAGTGAGGATAGATGAGACGAGAGAGAGAGGAGAGAGAGGGCTTGTAAATAAAAGATATGAAGAGGAGAGAGAAGATGCCTCGCAGAGAGCAGAGCTATCTGAAATTGTTGGGAGGGGGTAGATTGAGGATGATGACACAGCTCTAGGGAAAAGTCACTTGGGGAAACCAGAGAGGGGAGAGGTCCAGGGCTTGGTTCTTTTACCATGGTCTGGTAATAGCAAGTAAATATCAGAAAGGGAGAGAAGCAGGTTTTGAAACATTGTCTTTCATAATTAATATATCTGTGAAACCATGTGAAGGGGCTCCACTATGTCTGTATGCCAAGTCATACCCTCCTTCTTCCCATTTAGGGGGGAGGGAGTATGGCAGTGTTCTGGAACCCATTATGACACCCCCACCTTGATGTTTGAACTTATTTTATAGTATCATGAAAACCCTAAGAGGTTCACTCCCTTAGTGGATTCTGCAGAGTGGGGGAAAAGAGGGGTGTATTTGGATGGGGGATTATCTGAGGAATTGACAATTTGATATATGCCAGTGGAATGATGTTAATCTGTTTTATTGGTAATAGGAAGTAAACAAAGAACGAGAAATAGAACCCTCGTCTAAGAGACCAAACTTGAAGTGATAATTTATAGCTAAATGCTATCTGGCATATGGGATACTCCTCTTTCAAGTAAAAATGCCCTTTGTGAAGTTTCTTAAGATCTGTGGTTCTGGGGGGTGTATCTTGGCTATAAAAAGATTACTAAGAATTATTTTTGTAAGGACTTTGTAGAGTCAAAGGCTAGTGGTGAAGCTCATATAAATTAAAGATGGAATTTTAAATATAACTCTGACTGTGTTAACCACGACAGAACCTATACAGTGAAAAAAAATACCACCACTATTGTTTTAAGAGAGTTGCAGCAATTTTGAACATGAAAGTTATCTAATAAACAAATTAGGCACATTTGGGCATCCTTATTTTTTGGTTACTTACATGATTCCACATGTGTTATTTCATAGTTTTGATGTCTTCGTTATTATTATGAACTGCCGCATGTGAAAGCATGGTCAGCTCGTGGCAGGGACCTGACTAATTTCCTGTCTCCCTTCGGCTCCACCTTCCATTAGAGTCATCAGACAAAAGTTCTATTGACTGGTGACATCTAGTGAAAGCCGTAGGAAGTGAAAAACTCATCAATATTCTCGTTGTTAAAAAAAAAAAAAAAAAAAAAAAAAAAAAAAAAAAAAAAAAAAAAAAAAAAAAAAAAAAAAAAAAAAAAAAAAAAAAAAAAAAAAAAAAAAAAAAAAAAAAAAAAAAAAAAAAAAAAAAAAAAAAAAAAAAAAAAAAAAAAAAAAAAAAAAAAAAAAAAAAAAAAAAAAAAAAAAAATGTCAAATTGAGAAGCTTGGTGTGTGAAAAATTCTTGCCACCTGCAGACAAAAATTTCAAACGGAAAAGTGGAACTTTCTCAAGGTTTTTGCGCTATGCCATATGGATTCTGTTATACTGCACAAGACATAATTTCAAGTGTTTGTCTATCCCAAATACGGAATAATAATAATAATATGCAATAATTAAAGCAAACTGGGACTGAGGAGCAGGCAGTTTACTATGGGCACCTCTGTGCACCTTTCATCCAAGCTACTCAATACTGCCCCTGCAGCCATAAGAAGTTAAACGCAACGTGTCAAAGTGATCCTGACTGAACTGTCTGACTCTGCGCCAGTCATCTCATCTCATTTCCAAGTTCTATATTTTGTGAACTGGGTGGCTGCTCTCTCCTCGCATGCAAGCTGCTTGGCAAACATAAGCGTGCAGACTGTGCTTAGTTCCAAAGTAAATAGCATATTTTTTCTCCCTTACCTCAACAAAGCTCCCTCATCCCCCATTGAAATTCCGTGCTCTGAAATTTGGATGAGAAATGTAATGAGGAATATCTCATTCAACTGATTCACATGAGGATGCAAGAGGAACTATTCCACCCCATAGTGTCTTTCTTCTTGCATCTGTATTTCTTAGGTAATGCGATCTCCATACCTGGCCTAGAGTGTGTTCTTGCCTGGAGCTGTGAAACTGGTCATGTGATCAGCAACCTCCATACTCGTTCTAGATGGTGTTCCTGCCTGGAGCTGTGAAACTGGTCATGTGATCAGCAACCTCCACACCTGGTCTAGATTGTGTTCTTAAATGGAGCAGGACAGGTGTCATTGTTATGTCATGTCAGAACTGTACCTATCCCGCCTGTACTGAGAAGGCTCTGCGTAAAAAACAAAAAATGCTAATAGCAACATTTGTTTTTGCCCATCTACCACAACACCATAGCATGAGTTTTCACATGCAGACCGAATGAACTTTGCTTCAACACAGCGTTTTGCAACCATTCATACCTTATGTATTACTAAAGCTTGTTGTATCCCCATTCCTTTACATGGCGGAAGATCTGTCACAGAACTAAAAACAAGTCTAAAAACACATCCTACGGTTTATGATCCTATAATACCAGCCCACTATATCCTACTATAATACTCAAGCCTATTATACTATCCCACTATATCCTACTATAATAATCTAGCCTACTATACTAGCCCACTATATCCTACTATAATACTTGGGCAATACTACTAGGCCTTACTTACTACTTTAGCCCACTTGGTACAGCTTCTAGCCTACTATATAGCCCCGCTTTAGTTATAGCTCTAGCCTTATTATACTATATACTGCTAGGCTTACTATACTAGCCCACTA
>NC_036852.1:4848007-4879509 GCF_002910315.2 Salvelinus sp. IW2-2015
GTAATACTTTCTTCCTGGAGCGATAGTTACAATTTCTGTAAAATAAGTACGCCTTACCAATACCAATGACAACCCTGTCAATAATCTAGCCTACTTAAACTCCCAGTGGCCCCCCACCATTTATAAAAATCAACCTAAGTCCCCTAGTACCCTCAAGAATACTCTGGGCCTTACTATATCCTTGTGAGGACCGGTTATTAATACTCTGATCATCTATGAACCCAGCGTTTTTCACCCCTAGACCTCCAGGGCCCTACTATGTAGGAACAACCATCCTATAAGAAGCCCACTACAGATAAGATGTATGAGGTGCCTCGATCTACTAATGACAAACACGTTATCACAGCCTTTCACAAATGAACTGCAAGCATAGCCTGCATTACTAAGCCCACAACTCTTCATTTAAGGCCAATCCTTAGGCTACTTGAGGTAAAATACCGATCTCGTCAGGCATTAGCCCTACTACAAGACATAACTAGCCTCAAACCGATGAATATCGCGTCAAAGACATAAAATAGAATAACAACTGTATAGGAAATGCTCTTGTTATAATCGATCACAACTGTAATAACTCCAGACTTACAAACCACAAAATAACTCACTTTAACTAACCCATAGCCTTTGACAACCCAATTACTACCATTGCTACTGCTGCCATTACTAATGCTATCACTACCACTACTATTTAACAACCATTCAGTGGTGGAAAAAGTACCCAATGTTCATACTTGAGTAAAAGTAAAAGATACCTTAATAGAAAATGACTCAAGTAAAAGTTAGTCACCCAGTAAAATACTACTRGAGTAAAAGTCTAAAAGTATTTGGTTTTAAATGTACTTAAGTATCAAAAGTAAAAGTATAAATATTTTATTTTAAGCAAACCAGACAAAACAATGTTCTTGTTTTTTAAATTTACGGATAGCCAGGGCCACAGTTCAACACTCAGACAAAATTCACAAACGAAGCATTTGTGTTTATTGAGTCTGCCAGATCAGAGGCAGTAGTGATGACCAGGGATTTTCTCTTGATAAGTGTGTGAATTAGACAATTTTCCGGTCCTGCTAAGCATTCAAAATGTAACAAGTACTTTTGGGTGTCAGAGAAAATGTAAGGAGTAAAAAGTACATCATTTTCTTTRGGAATGTAGTTGAGTAAAAGTAAAAGTAAAAAATATAAATAGTAAAGTATAGATACCCCTTAAAAGTATTTTTACTTAAGTACTTTACACCACTGCAACCATAAATACTTCAAGACATGCAAACACACATTTTCTTTTTGTAAATATTCTTCTCTGAACTTAAGTGCATATTTATTCCCCACTTTACAAAAAAAATGAAATCACCTGTAACGGCTTTCGTTGGTGGAAGGAGAGGAGGACCAAAATGCAGCGTGGTARGTATCCATAATATTGTTTAATCGAGAATGAATACAAAATGAACAAGAGCATAAATGAAAACCGACACAGTGTATGGTGCAAACACTGAAACGGAAAATAACTACCCACAACCCATAGTGGGAAAACAGGCTACCTAAGTATGATTCTCAATCAGAGACAACGATCGACACCTGCCTCTGATTGAGAACCATACTAGGCCAAACACATAGAAATATAACATACAGAACAAAACATAGAAAAACAACATAGAATGCCCYCCCCAACTCACGCCCTGACCAAACTAAAATAAAGACATAAAAAAGGAACTAAGGTCAGAACGTGACATCACCTTGGCAGAAAACGTAATATCCTTGACTGCTGCAACAACAACCACAACGCCCTACCTCACGGTGATGCTGTGGCTATTCTGTTTATTTGAGCCTACCGACGCATTAGATGCCTAGGCTATGTGATGCCTAGGCTAGAAAAATGTAATTCAACCAAGACACATTCATATCTCCATGATACCAATACATGAAGGCTTTCATTTATATCATTGTTGCACAACAAAATACCACCTCCATAGCTATTTAATGATCACTGTGGAAGTGGGACCTATATCACGCAGTGTCATCTGCGACTGTAGGCCTACATGTTATTCCCCTCAAGCTTCATTCAATATAAATGCATCCTTCTCCAACTCCTCTCATATTTATGAGACACTTTTTAAGTCTGCCAAAAACAATCACGCTACTATCGCGTCATGAGGCTTGTTCGGAAGGGGAAGGAGGATATGCTGTAGTAGGCATGCGATATATATCTGGTCATTCAAAACAATAATAGCTTCATGAACACACATCTCTAAAAAGGAATGTGTGCTATTGTTCCCACTGGGGCTAAACAGGTAGACTCATGCACACAAACGTTGAACAAACATGATGCCATTTATCTAATACAGGATATGTAATGGCCCCCGCCATTCATGCACACACGCACTCAGACATACAATCATGTGCTACCAACGAATGTTGTATCACTGTTTAACATTAACAACYTGATCTAATTAAGATTCCATTCATATATACAGCCTTTGAAAAGGACACTTTCCTTACAGYAAAACCATATGATTTGACATGTGGAAAATCACATAATTTCACAATAAACTTAAGTTGGTCCTYTATGACTCAGTTGGTAGAGTGTTGTGGGTTTGATTCCTGGGGCCGCCCATATGTAAAATGGCATCTATTATATTATTAGAAAACGTGTTTTTGGAACACTACCCATGRGATCATGTTTTCACGTGTAGTTTCGTGTTATCACGTTGCTTGACACGTTGTCACTTTAACTTCACGTAAGATCACATGAAAAAGTGTGAACTTCATGTGGTTTTTCCATAAGGGTTAGTAACGGCTTCTTAGCGGATGAAACCAAATGTGATATTTCAGAGAAGAGCAGTAGAGTGCCTAGCACCCAGCCTTGAGTGTAAGAGTTTAGCTAATTACTGTACAGCAATCTCATTCAAATTCCAGGCAAGGAAATCAGCACATTGGGCCAATGGACACACACACCCACTCATTACCAAAGTTGTCGTGGAAACAACCTAGTTCTCGCTGGCACTGGGCCATGTGGAAGGCCCAAAAATTGTCAAAGACTCCAGTCACCCAAGTCATAGACTGTTCTCTCTGCTACCGCACGGCAAGCGGTACCGGAGCGCCAAGTCTAGGACCAAAAGGCTCCTTAACAGCTTCTACCCCCAAGCCATAAGACTGCTGAACAATTAATCACATGGCCACCAGTACTATTTACAGTCCGGGTGAAGCACCTTTGTTTTTACACTGCTGCTAGTCACTGTTTATTATCTATGCGTAGTCACCTCACCACTACCTACATGTACAAATTACCTCGACTAACCTGTGCCCTGCACATTGACTCGGTACCGGTACCCCCTGTATATAACCTCGTTATTGTTATGTCATTTTATTGTGTTACTTTCTATATTATTTTTTACTTTAGTTTATTTAGTAAATATTTTCTTAACTCTATTTCTTGAACTGRATTGTTGGTTAAGGGGTTGTAAGTAAGCATTTCACGGTAAGGTCTCCATCGGTTGTATTCGGRGCAAGTGACAAATACAATTTGATTTGGCACATAGGGGTTTGAACTAAACAAACCATTGGGGTTCTGTCTGGCACATGAAACTGGCACATGAAATGTCCCCTAGCTCCCCCGAGACAGCAACAMCTAGTTATGTCAACCCAAAACATTGTTAGGAAGTCTGGCAGATGTTAGATCATATTCTTCTGAAATCAACCATACAGCATGCAGTGTGAAACAAATTGTGTATAACACCTGTTCACATGCTGATCCAGAACCATAAAACAAGGGTTGTCAGTGCTGGTATTTTGACTGACGGGGAAGAAAGCATATTACACCATCCCTATCCCACAAAGTCTTCTCGTCTCATTTTCATARAGGGCTCAYCAGCTTCTTATGAACCCATGACCCGCAGGGCTGGGGAGAGAGGAAGGGATTTGAGTTAGAGACTGACTGACAGTCCACTGGTTAGAACTGGTTTTCATCTTCCTGCCCCACTGCCAAGCCCTTGATAGAAGGCTGTTTTGGGAGGGTTGCCAGCCTTTGAATTCAGCTGCGGATTACCGGCAGCAGGAGGGTGTGTTTTGGCAAAGGCAACTAGAAAAATATACTGAACCAATATATAAACGCAACATGTAAAGTTTTGGTTTCATGTTTCATGAGCTGAAATAAAAGATTCCAGAAATGTTCCATACGCACAAAAATCTATTTTTGCTCAAATGTTGTTTACATCCCTGTTAGTGAGCATTTCTTCTTTGCCAAGATAATCTATCCACCTGACAGGTGTGGCATATCAAGAAGCGATTAAACAGCATGKTCATTACACAGGTGCACCTTGTGCTGGGGAAAATAAAAGGCCACTCTAAAATGTGCAGTTTTGTCACAGAACACAATGCCACAGATGTCTCAAGTTTTGAGGGAGTGTGCAATTGGCATGCTGAGTGCAGCAATGTCCATCAGAGCTGTTGCCAGAGAATTGAATGTTAATTTCTCTACCATAAGCCGCCTCCAACGTCATTTTAGAAAATTTGGCAGTCCGTCCAACCAGCATCACAACCATAGACCATGTGTAACCACGCCAGCCCAGGACCTCTAATACGGCTTCTTTGCCTGCGGGATCGTCTGAGACAAGCCACCCAGACAGCTGATGAAACTGAAGAGTATTTATGTCTGTAATAAAGCATATTCTGATTGGCTGGGCCTGGCTCGCAAGTGGGTGGGCCTATGGCTGAGCCCCTGCCCAGTCATGTGAAATCCATAGATTAGGGCCTCATTTATTTATTTCAATTGACAAATTTCCTGATATGAACTTTAATTCAGTAAAATCATTGAAATTGTTTCATGTTGCGCTTATATTTTTGTTCAGTATATATTTCCAAAAGAACATGTGTGTGCTTGTGTAAAGGACGGCACACTGCTTGCTAAGCGAGTACCACTTCCTCTCGATTCGGGCCCATACCTGGCGCGAACTTGGGACCTCTGCCTTGCTAGCATACGTGACCGTCCTCCCTCAAGCYTCTTAGCCGATCGCAACACCTCAAAAGCTACCACAGCTAATGAGGCTACGCAAGCGGGACACTTAGGTCTGAGGAGTAAGTTTCACACATCCCCATGTGCTACACTTGCTACTCTTGAAGCGTTTGTAAAATAGTAGTAGTAAAGTGGAGTCTGCTGAGGGGAGGACGGCTCATAATAATGTCTGGATCGGAGCAAATGGTATTGCATCAAACACATGGAAACCATGGAAACCATGTGTTTAATGTATTTGATATCATTCCACTTATTCTGCTCCAGCCATCACCACAAGCCCATCCTCCCCAATTAAGGTGCCACCAACCTCCTGTGTAGTAGTAGGTAGTGACGGCAGTAGTAACGGTAGTAATAGTAATGATAGTAAAAGGGTTGTTATGGGCTAGGTTATGGGTTAGTTTAGTGAGCTGTTTTTGGGGTGGTTTGTAGGTGTGGAGTATCACAGTGGGTTAGTATAGTAGGCAGGCTAGAGTGAGTACTATAGCATCAAAAGCCACAGAATGTGTTTTAAAATCACAAAATGTTTTAGTTTCAAGATTCTGAATGTTCTGCACCAGTGATTTCAATTTAGAATGTTTGAGTCTGCGTTACACCATTGAAATAAATGGGGGTACAGAAAGCTTCATGGTTTTAAAAGTAAAAATAGGAACAAATTACTGTACTGAAGCAATCTAAGATGAGAAAGTCTGCACATTTCAAAGTTGGTTTGGTGTTTGTAGCGAAAATGTTCAAGTGCAGTGGCAAATGCTAAAATCTACTATTATAGCCCATGGATCTTGTATGCAAATGTYATATGCTTTTAGTTCAAAAGTATAAATATGATCAACAATCTTCTGACAAGCAAAAGTCAGCCTGCACATTTTAACATTGATTCCGTATTTGTATCTTAAACAATTCTAGAGCAGTGGCAAATCCAGGAATGACCCATTGTAGTTTATGGAGCCTTAATGCACATTTTAAATGGCTATAGTTGAAAAATAATAAACAGTATCAAATATTTTTGACAAGCAATCTACGCTGAGTCGGTCTGCACGTTTTAAAGTTGGTTTGGTGTTTGTAGCTTAAACAGTTGAAGACCTGATTTTTAAAATTGTTTTTTATTCAAGTTTATGGTCCTTGAAATGCGTTGGGATTAATTCCAAGATGATTGTAGTATGAGAAGTATAACAGTATCAACATATTTTTTCAAGCAACCAGAAGACAGTCAGCCTGCGCGTTTTAAAGTTGGTAGCTTTTACGGTTTTGACACTACAAGTTCCAGCATAAGGCGGTTAAGAAGAAGTAATTTTGTCTTAATTTTAGTGGGCTAGTTGTTCTTGATTTCAGCAAGCACCGCTAATAGYGGCAGTATAAACCCAGGGGGATTTTGATTTTTTAGTAGCAAACATTTATGCACTGCAGTATTGTAAAAATCCTCGGGTGTTTCTTTTTAGTATCTCATTTCGTACATCTGCGCTACTCTGTGTTGCTTTTCCATGGAGAGCTGACGCTGTGCAAGGCAATTGAACATGATTAGATKAGCTGACAGTTAGAGCAACAGACTCAGTATGTACGCTTTAAATGACTCGTGTCACTGTAGAGAATGTGCCTGCCAAGGGCATGATCTCGTGACAAGTATGGTGTGCAATGCATCAAGAACAGACGATTTCCCTATAAAAATCWCTATACAAATGACATTATGTTATCTGACTCTGAGAGCAAATATGTTGGACTACTCTTCTGTGGTGGCAGGCTGTATTGTGTAGGGCTATATTTGATGTGGAAGCTTTAGACTGTGATTCTGATCTGTCTGCGAGATTAGATAGACTAGGCATGGTGTAAATATAGTCTACACAGAAGTAAAATAGCAACTTTGTTTCAATATTTTGTTTACTTAATTTGCAGTTCAATTCCACATCATTCACTTATGCCCCGCCCACCCTACTTTCTCGCCCCGCCCACAATACCCCCCCCCCCCCCCCCAAAAAAAAGGATCGAGAAAGGACGGTCCTTTTATACCTCAATTGAAAGAACCACAACACCACGTTACACATCCTGTAGTGTGTTCGTAAAGCAGCACTGAATAGCGTTCGGTTGCAACTTGCCTCTTTCTTTGAAGATGGCGCGAAAGCATGCATTCCGTTTAGTCTTTGCATTTCAGATCTAAGCCTGAAGAAATGTCGATGTTCGCCGGGAATGAATAGGGTTTGACTAGCTCAGGTAAGGCATTTTATCATKTTTGTATCAGACAGAGCAATCAATGATGCCATGGGTATTTCAAACAGAGGGTTATGGTGAGAGGGACGCTTATATAGAGATCACAAAGGGTTTCGACCTGTGCCATGGAAAAGGGGGCATGCAGAATGGTTAAAACATTGTCCCTGGCTTTCATTCGAAATGTAGCATGAATTATAAAGTTACCTACATCATAACAACATGGGCAAAACGTAATGTGTGCCTATTTCATCTACCACAAAAATATGGGTTCCCATCGAAKTGAAAACGCCAGTGATATTATATTGTTGTCTAATTGGAATATTTATCAATATTTTGTAACAGTACACAGTCATAATTCCTGCAGTGAACTGATCCCACTGCTGAACTGATCCCAGTGTTGAGAGGATCAACACGAACTGCCAAGTGAAGGCTTTTATTTGAATCAATATTGGTTCTCAAAAGTCAACTTGGCGACATCGTACAGCACAAAGAATCATACACACATTGGACTATATTGACTCATCTTTTCATAATTTGACTATATTGTTTTACGTTTCTGACATTTTAAACTACAATATGCAGATGGACTCGCATATCTTAATCAATTCAATTCCATATGACCACAAATTACCATTGTGGAATGATTTGGGTTTAGGATTGAGGAGTGTCAGGGTCGGAGCCGTGCAGCCCTGTCTGATAGCCCTTCTCCAGGCTACCTCAACACCACCAGTCCCAGGACACCTGGCCTGACACTCTGGGTCAGTAGCCCCAGATACCAGCTGACAATCGACTACAGACTGGCCCCAGACATGTCGGTTCAGCCACCTTTCACAGTCCTGACATCTTAATTACTGGACACCTGTGAACACCTGGTGTTMGGGAATGGGGTATCCTCCCTTGTGTGTTGTGTGTGTGTGTCAATTGCAGCCCTTTGTTAAAACACCCGATCCTATATCGACCCATAGCACCTACCCCTGGATAGGTACAGCTGTCAATAAGGTAATAGCTCCTCTTTGCTTTCTAATAATGGGTAAAATTGTCACCAAATTGCGTATTATTTTCCTATTCTCTCAGATCTACGCAAGTGCGTATCATCGTAGTGGCATTTTTGGGATTTGGCGAGACCTTGACATGCAGGTAAAGAACACCTTGTCTCGCCATGTGGTGRGTTACCTAGGCAATAAGACTTGATGAGGTGTGGTATATAACCAARGAATGCCAATAAACCAMGGCTAAGGYCTTGCATAAGAACAGCCAATCAGCATTCAGCCAATCAGCAGTCAGGGCTCAAACCATCCAGTTTAGATGGTTAAATAAATACCTTCACAGAAATGTTGGAAGACCGACTTTCTGTTTTATGCTGAAAGATACAGCATTAATTCATTTCTGGGGCTGTTTGAAAGCTCCATGGTTTGTTCCAGACAGTATAGGGCATTTCCATGTAAAAATCCCCATGAGCACTAACATGTGAGGTTCTTAGAAGCACATCACATTTCGTGTCAAATGAAAGCAAATAGTCTATATTTTGAGAAATTAAGGCATATCTACATTTTTTAAAATCTCCTTCCAAAAAATGTGGAATAAGCAAAGGCTTTGATTTCTAGTCAAAAGAGGTCTTAGAAAACATCTAGTAGAAAAAGTCTTAACAAGTATTAGAAATACATCAAAACACAATACTGTTGAAGGAAAGACCCCTGCCAACTAATATCAACATTTATAATTAGTTTTGCAGGAATTATTAGCCTTCTGTAAGTTTAAGAAATATTGCCTAGTGTCTTGTCATTCTGTTACCAAAAACCCACATATCTTTAAGATATTTGATCATTTCGCTCCCTCATGAGGACGGAGGAGAATGAAAGCTCACGGAATTAACAAGRAAAGGTAGACCTACCAATTAGCTGTAGTGTTTTACTGATATCAATTTGGTTTATGATTTATTAAGTGATTCAAACACGTTGTTCTGTTACCAAATCAGTAACTGACAGAATGACAAAAAAACTCTAACAGAATGTCTAAACTAAACTGACTGCAATGGYAATTCATAGTAGTCACAAACCACAGTTGGGTCACCTGCTACTGTCCTCCCTCCCACTGGCATATATTCAGCTCATAACTGTTTACTTTCTCTTTCTGCCAAGTGGTGGTCAAACCAAGAGTGTGAAAACAGTCTGGCCACCCCTCCCTCTCTCTCCCTGCTCTCTTTCTCTCTCTCTCTCTCTCTCCAGTTAATGTCACCTCTCTCAGCTATTACTGACACCTACCCATGAGCCCCCTCTCCTTCCATTTATTGTAACCAGCCCCTTCACTCACTGAACACTGACCGACACCGGACGTCCATGAATGTTGAAAAGTAGTTGAAATGTGGTCAGTCCAAATCTAAACCAATCATGGACAGTACAGCAAGGAAAAGTAGAGTACTGTACGAGAGCAGGTTGGGAAATAACTGATTACACATGACTCCAGACTAACATTTCCCCTGCTGCACTGGTGCCACTAGGATTTTCAGTTGGTGCACCCGTCTCACCCCAAAAAACAATTGCTGCATCACACAATATACATATATAAAATTTTTTCTATCATCTTCTAAAGTAATTTTGTGCTTTATTAAAAAAGTGTAAGAGATACTGAGATGGTATTCAAGATTGCGTATTTCTTCATATTTTCATGTTGTGATTTGAATGTGCAACCTAATCCAGTGATTGTGATGCATTTTGGGTGAACAATTAGGCTATTGTTATTTTTGAATGTTAAAATAAGGCTCCAGATTTTTCTGATTTAGTTTTTTGTTCAATATAGATGAATTTTCCTGCATCTTTATGTGCACTAATATTATTGGGGCTAGTTTACCACCCGAGTAAGTGCAAACTCCAAAAACTTTAGGTCGCAATAAATATAATACCTACTGCTAMTAGCCATGTATTAATCYAACAGTTTTGAGTGAAGTGACCATGTAGAATGTGCAGCTCGCACCAATGCGACCAATTTTTMAATATATTTRTTTAAACCTTTATTTAACCAGGCAAGTCAGTTAAGAACACATTCTTATTTACAATGACGGCCTACCCCGGCCGACGCTGGGCCAATTGTGCGCCGCCCTATGGGACTTCCAATCACGTCCGGATGTGATGCAGCCTGACACGTCTTGCACTGAGATGCAGTGGCTTAGACTGCTGCGCCACTCGGGAGCCACGAGTAGGTAGTGCATTGAGTTGTATGTTTTTTTRAAACTTGGCAATCAATGTTTTTTGTTTGTCATACTTTTAAAMTGAAAAATCTGAGTTTTAGCGTCATTCTGTTACCGAGGAATTGCCCCTATATCTGATTTACTATAAATCTTTTTAGCTTGAACACCCTGGCCCCTGCTGTGTGAGTCACTTCTGGTGCCAGCCCGCAGGCCCGCTACAGTAGTTGTTATGAGATATCATTTCATTCAGTCACACAGACTCAGTCACGAGGCTTAGGCTACACAAAACAGGGTTTCTCTCCCTAAAGCCACTCGAGTAGAGAGAGCGGATGTCTTGCTGCTCTCTTTTAATGCAAAACTGCTTGGTGAGTTTGTAGGCTAGATTAAACTGGTCCACACAAGAAGAGACATAATGCCTCTGTCACACTTTCTCTTATGGCTAACTAACTCGCCTCAAAAAAAGGCTAGATGGAAGAGTAATAAGGCATTTTCCTTCATTCACTCCTGTATCATTTCTATTACCACAGTCGGTCCCAGACTTTTATTTTGAATCCGTAGGGAGATGTATGAGGRCCTCAGGATGTTTGTGAATGTTAATATGTTGCCATTACAACCACACACTGGAGCTGAGTCAGCCAGCCTCTCTGTCTCAGTATGAGGTGGTTTTTGCTCTGGAGCCACTGAGAGTCAGAGAGTCCTGAGACTGACATCCATTTTGGGATAAGATAGCATGAAGACTGAGTCACYGGAGGTTACCTGATCACCACACATCCCCTAGTAGCTCATATACGTGTGACTCACTTTTCTTTCATCTCCCATCAAACAAACACAGAACTTTGCTGTGTCCTTCCTGACCAGAAATGTTATCGTGTATTTTTTCTGTCCATGCGTTGTGTGATATCTGCGGAAATTAGGAAGTGGAGAGGATTTTGGTGAAATGAAAACTGCAATGTAATATTTCTAGGTTGCATACAGTACTGTTACAGTGGACCCCCCCCCCAATAGTCAATTGAAAGTTTCTAGGTACTTTGTAACTAAGTACAATTATTATCATTGTGAAGAACATGCGTTTGCTGTCTCCCCTGTCGTAGTATTATCGAGTGAGAAACTCTGACCGATAAGTGAATCGCAAGCCAACACAAAACCCCTCTCCATTTGCCCATTTGTTTGTAAATAACCTCTTGACGTTTTTCTCCTGCAGCCATGTGGACGTTGAGTCTCGATCTTCTACATGTGACGTGAGCTGAGAGGTAGTAGAGTAGATTAGCCTGGTGGTATAACGTGTACTGTAAATTCCCCTCCTGCCATGGTTATTAGAGAGCCTCTCTCAATGGTGGTTTAGCCAGGAGCCAAAGCTACTTTTACCTTCCTCCCACATTAAGAGCTTTTGTTATGCACCACATCAAGAGGTAGATTTAAACAATAAGGCCCGAGGGGGTGTGGCATATGGCCAATATACCACGGCTAAAGGCTGTTCCTGGCACGACGCAACACGGAGTGCCTGGATACAGCCCTTAGCCATGGTATATTGGCCATATATCACAAACCCCCAAGGTGCCATAGTGTTATTATAAAATGGTTACCAACGAAATTAGAGCAGTAGAAATAAATGTTTTGTCATACCCGTTGTATACGGTCTGATATACCATGTCTGTRAGCCAATCAGCATTCAGGGCTCGAACCAACCAGTTTATAATTCTGCATATACAGAATGCATTATGTGCCATGACAATGGCAATGCAGGAGTGCTTTCTAAACAGGCCAGCACCACATGAGAGAAGAGGATAACAGAATAGATGGAGCTTAGCGAGGCGTGTCATTGAAGATGGAGGAAGGCATTTTGTCAGCAGAAACAGGACAGGGGGGATATCATCTCTCCACGGAGAGACCTCCTCCTGCTGCTGGCTCTCTGGAATGACTTCTACAGGCTGTGTGTGTGTATGTGTTTGAGAGAGAGATTGTGTGTGTGTGTCTCACTGTGTGCCAGTGTGAGTTTGCATGAGTGTGTGTGAGTAGGTTTGCGCAAGTGTGTTTGCATTACTGGTTGTGTGTGCGTGGGCACTGCCGGAGAGACCAGGGGCCATGTGCCAAACCCRGGCTGTGGCCCATTGTGAGACCAGCTGGTGTGTGAAGAGGGCCAGCGGTCAGTTCGGTTCCCAACCAGACTGGAGCTAAAGATGTCTATATTTTCTACTACGAAACATAATACCTGCTATGTCTATGATTGGATATAAGGCAGGAACCAGGCCCTATCTCTATATTTTTCTCTATATTTTTCATTTTTCTATCTCCCCCTCTCTCAGATGTGGTTTTATGAATGATCTCAGTTATCTCAGAGGCACAGAGGAAACATCAACAGCTGTTGTTTGGCTTCCCTTGTCTATCTCAGCCATGCTGTTTCTGTTTTCGCCGACACCTTGACATTACCGTCAGGATCTAGATGGATTGTTTTTATGTGGAGAGGATCTGGGTGTGTGTGTATCTGTGGGCAGAGGATCTGGGTGTATGTGTATCTGTGGGCAGAGGATCTGGGTGTGTTCTTATGTGTTGACTTAGCTCGTGTGCTTGATGGAGCGTTGTGTTATTGTTGRTACAGCACTGTGTTCAGGGTGTTGCTACATCACTGTGTTCAGGCAGGCACATGACGCTCATGCTCGCCGAGTTCAATTTGTGACTATCTGGTTGGAGAGAAAGCAGAGGACCAATTGTGTTCCTTCTGGGGCAAGATTGTCTCTTTCTGATTGAAGACAGACGTGTGACCTCTGACCCCTGTGCTCTTATTAGGGGGGGGTTTAGTGGTCCAAGGATCAGTTTAGGCCAGCCAGCTTCCCACAAGACTTTGTAGTGGGGGATATATAGTCAGTGCCAGTGGAGATGTCAGTTCAGTCATGGTGTTTTTTGCTAAAAACAAGGTTTGGGAAGCCCGATATTTTTTTTCTCTCCATGCTATACTAATTCCACTCAAATCCTGCTTTTGAAATGGAGAGCTAGCTTTAGTAGCCTAGCTTAAGCACTATTGAATTGAACAAAGAAAAGAGGCCCACATCTCTCTTCAGAATACTYCCAGTGGGTTACCCAGTGGAATTTCAATTCATTACCTTTATTTCCCCCCTTTCAGTAGTGTTTCCCTTTTCCTTTCTATGCCCCAAGGCAGATTATTTCAGTTTAACCTTCCTTGTCATTCACGCTAGCTCCACTGCACTGGCTCACCGGTGGTGATGGAAAGACCCTTTGAAGATGTACTTTGTGTGGGTAAAGTCCTGAGAGAGAGGCTGGGGCTTGGTGGTTCCCTGCCTGGCCCTGCCCTGCGCAAGCTCTTGCTCTGAGGGGGAATCAGCCCTCTGACTCTTCAAACCCCCTAAACTCATAATTACGACACTAGGTTCTGGCAACACTTAACCTAGTCTGCATGTTTGACCCCACATCTACTCTTAACTTAGACCTGTATCTCTCTTTTTTCTCCTTCTTCCTCTCTCGCTCGCTCTCTCTCTTCTCTCTTTCTCTCTCCTCTTTCTCCTCTTTTTCTCTTTCTCCTCTCTGTCTTTCTCTGCTCTTTCTCTCTCACACTCTGACTCTCTGTGTCTGTCTGTCATAGCTTAATACTTAGCTGTGATGGCTCAGTCTCTACCGCTGCTGTTCGAAAACCTCAACGCTCTCCATTTAGTCTAAAAAAAGGCTCCAGGGGCCAATTCTACTACAAATTCGAGAAACGTCAACAATTAGCGAGTGCTGGTGTGAGAGCTACGATTAGCATTCTGCATTTGCGTGCCACAGCCGGTGTTTACATTTACCTGCTATTATAATGACTGCTACTGTTCTTGTTCATTTGGTCATACAATATGTTCCCCCCCCATTGGGAAAACGAGTTGACAGGGTGGTAAGAATTGGCTGCACCTGCAAAAGAAAATGGCACAGTGGGTGAATGGAGGAGAACACATTACAATATTTTCTCTGGGCAACATGTTTTCCCCGAGTGAGCACACCAATTTATGTTTTGCTCAAAAATATCCGGAAACGACGCACATCACGTTACCTCAGGTTTCACTTCACAAACAGGTCCCACTGTGGATGATGATGATTAAGCCTTTTCTACTGTGTGAAAAACACAGTCTGTCTGTTTTGTGTTCACTGTGGTACGTGGGAGAGGTACAGCACAGCTCCCCAACCCCTCCTCTGCCCCTGCCCATAGAGAATGTAACCAGACATGACTTAACCCAACCAACTCAGGGCCACACTGCTGTCAAAACTACAGTCAACCACTACAGGATCAAASAGTGAATACGAGGATAGATGGAAGGTCGGAGTGGATTATTATTCAAATGTTCCCTATTGCTTGGTAAAGCAGGAATCAGCACCTTCTATTTTAAATAGAAAGTTCTGACAAGGGCAGGATACATCCGAGAGAGAGGAAGGCTTTCATGTCTCAAAAGTAAAAGACAGTCCAGTTCCGTTCGAACTTCAAAGCGGAGAAAGAAGGTCAGGAAGGAAGCATTTTCAACAAGGGAGATGTGTCCATCCTGGTCTTTGTAGTGTTTCTTATATCTCTCTGTCCACGACCCTGTGGAAATCCAATTAGCATAATACAAAAATCTCTATCAAATTCTGTCTAAGCTAGAGATATTTGTTGTTTTTGTTGTTGTTGCATGGGCTGCGTCTCAATCCACCGCATCCGCTAATGTCGGCCYCCCGCATCTGCGGTGGAAGGCGGGAGAGCTACAGCAGTGTTTGTCAGACCAGGAGACATCTCTTCTCATGAAAACTTCTGTAGTGTCCGAACAGTTTGGGCTTGGCCTGTCTCTTATACACATCTAGATGTGTATAAGAGACAGGACCAGGAGACATCTCTTCTCATGAAAACTTCTGTAGTGTCCGAACAGTTTGGGCTACACACTGCACCCACAAGCCTCACAAAAGTCGTCTGTAGGCAGCCCGGTACCAGTTAAAACATTTTTTATGGGAAGTACTTTAGTGCCAAAAAAAGGGGCTAAATATGGGTACATTTAAAAAAAAAAAAAAAATGTAAGACAGACACTTCAAAACATTTTTATTGAACCTTTATTTAATGATTTATTTATTTACAATGACGGCCTACTCCAGACGACGCTGGGCCAAGTGTGAGCCGCCCTATGGGACTCCCAATCACGGCCGGATGTGTTACAGCCTGGATTCGAACCAGGGACTGTAGTGARGCCTCTTGCACTGAGATGCAGTGCCTTAGACCGCTGCGCCACTCGGGAGCCCTAACTTCCTTTTGATGTTTTTTTACTATCTGTTTTGCCATGTATGAATATGTTATTTAATGCCTAAGGGCTAATGGTGTTAAGGGCAAATTCAATGTTTCATTAAATATATTTTATTTATATTTTTACAGGGATTCTAAATCAGATAGCTAAATGTTCCTTAGTATGACCTTAAAATAATTCCATATGTTAGCTTAGTAGAAACCTGGGCCATTAGACCTTAGGGGGTTAAGCTATTATAGTGCTTACACTTACGGATACATTGTATTGTATGAATTGGTGCGGTACTACTGAAGTTGATCATCCACTTTATTGTATGAAAATGTGCTATACTAATAAAGTTTTACCTCTTTAGGCCTCATCCTGAGCACTGCCAGGTCGGCCTCTAGGGGTCGGTGACGGGACCGTACCCCAGCTGCACCCAACATGACTCCCAGGACCTCCACCATGATCCCAACCATGAAGCAGTGGAGGCAGCTGGTTCTGGTGGTGATGCTGGCCTGGCTCCTCATCTTCCTGGCCCTGCTCTCCCACTTCCTGGACCCCCGGGATGTGGATCTCCGCTCGCCCTCCTCGCTCACCCACACCGAGACCCGCCGTCTGGCCTCCATCCAGGGTAGTACATCGGGCATCAGGGCTTCTCCTCTTGGGGTGTCATCCTCATCTTCCCCCGCCAACCAGGATCCCAGCCACAGCCGACAAGGAAAACAGGAGGCCCTGGAGCTGAGCCAGAATGGTGACTCGGTGGTCTGGAAAAAGGTGAGCGACCAGGAGGAGGGGGTGGATCAGGAAAGGGAAGAGAAGATAAGGAGGGAGAGACTGAGAAGGAGGAGGAGGAAAGGGAGCATGTCCAGGGCTGAGCAGCGGGGCAGAGACGGCTACTATTTATCCCAGTCCAAGGCAGTGGTCCAGCAGCTGCGAAGGGGCATTGCCTCAGTGGGAATGCTCGCTCCACACCTGCAGAAGTCCATGAGGGACTACCTGAATCTCAACAGGCACCATGTGGCCTACAGGGGGCTGCGCAAGGGTAGGCAGAGCGGGAGGGAGGTACTCTGTGAACTGAAGGAGCAGGCCAGGTTGAGGACACTGGATGGGACAGAGCAACCCTTCTCTGGGCTGGCCTGGGACAGGCTAGTGCCCACACGACCTCTGGAGCAGCTTTGGGGCCAGGGGTCAAAGTTCAAGTCGTGTGCGGTGGTCACCTCGGCCGGGGCTATCCTCAACTCTTCCCTAGGGAGAGAAATTGGTGAGTGCTGTAGGACAGGTGATACACATTTTTCAAACATCGGCAGTATTTATAACGTAACTGTTAGCTCCAATGTAAATAAAGACACTGCTGCCAAGTTCTGGTACAAATCCAGACGGAAGTAAAGCTCAAACTAGATCTATTACACCCAGCAGGATGTTGCAGCTGCATAACACAACATACAAGTCACACAATCACATATTTATACCTTCCAACTGGGCAAAGTCATCTCCTTGTATGTCTAAGATAAACAGATTCTCTGTTGCTGGGCAGGAACTAAGTCTGTTCTTGGTAGTGTCGTGGCCCAGCCAGAACCCAGAACTTTTGTGTGTGTGAGTGATAAGGCTTTAGTTTGCCCCCCCCCCCCCCCCAGAGGTCTCTTCTCTATTCAACTGTTGTCCTCACCTCGATGTTGACTTTTCCACATCTCTCCTGACTCTAGTTCCATTGAGACTAACCTAGCTTATCAGGAACTGAGGCTCTACTGAGGCTCCCTTTAACTACTTCCTTAAAAAATATTCACGGGAAAGGAAGAACATGTCTGGATAGACAGACACTTTCTGTACTTCAAATCAAACTTTATTTGTCACATGCGCCGAATACAACAAGTGTAGACTTTACCGTGAAATGCTTACTTCACTGCAATATTACACACAAGCTTCAACATCCTAAGTAATAACAAGTTAGTATTACTAATCAGACTGATTATACAGGTATACAAGTTATTACAACTAATTGGCTYATTGTCAGACTAGTCTTCATCACTGCATAAGTGTATTGCTTTGGTAGGTTTGATTTACCCTTAGAATTGAACTAGCCTCTACCCTTACAGTGCATAAGAGCTCTGATGCTGGGATGTTCCTCACGCCTATAGAAATGGCTCCGCATTCAGTGCGTGTGAATGGGAACCCTGGCTTACTCTACGGGATCTTTAGACCGCTCTACTTTGTATTCATTCAGTAGCCTTTCGTGTTGATAGCATCCGATTGGCTTGTCACTCCCCATGTATCTGTTCATTTGATGTGATGAGTAGCCTGCGTGTCCTTGAAATGAGGAGGAAGAGCCGTGACAGTAATGCAGGCACCTTTTATAAATGAGACTTCAGCCGGTAAGATAAGACCTCCAAAGAAAAGGGTTTGCTGCTCTCTAGTGTTGGAGTTCAGTTAGTGACTCATACGCATCACGATAAGCATAATATTATAGTTTACCTGGACTAGATATACACTGGACAAAAATATAAATGAAACATGCAACAATTTCAAAGGTTTTACTGAGTTACAGTTCATATAAGGAAATCGGTCAATTGAAATAAATTCARGAGGCCCTAATCTATGGATTTCACATGATTGGGAATAAAGATACCGTAAAAAAAAAAAGGTAGTCACTTGGATCAGAAAACCAGTTAGTATCTGGTGTGACCACCATTTGCCTCATYCAGCACAACACATCTCCTCATATAGTTGATTGTGGCCTGTGGAATGTTGTCCCACACCTCTTCAATGGCTGTGCTGGATATTGGCTGGAACACGCTGTCGTACACGTCGGTCCAGAGCATCCCAAACATGCTCAATGAGGGACCTGTCTGGTGAGTATGCAGGCCATGGAAGAACTGAGATGTTTTCAGCTTCCCGGAATTGTGTACAGATCCTTTCGACATGGGACCATGCATTATCATGCTGAAACATGAGGTGATGGCAGCGGATGAATGGCACGACAATGGGCCTCAGGATCTCATCACGGTATTTCTGTGCATTCAAATTGCCATTGATAAAATGCAATTGTGTTCGTTGTCCATACCATAACCCCACCTTCACCATGGGGCACTCTGTTCACAACGTTGACATCAGCAAACCGCTCGCCCACACGACGCCAAACACGCTGTCTGCCATCTGCCCYGTACAGTTGTCAAGAGAGTGCATAGCTYTCATCAAAGCAAGGGTGGCTACTTTTAAGAATCTCAAATATAAAATATATTTTGATTTGTTTAACACTATTTTGGTTACTGCATGATTCCATATGTGTTAATTCATAGTTTTGATGTCTTCACTATTATTATACAATGTAGAAAATAGTAAAAATAAAGAAAACCCCTGGAATGAGTAGGTGTGTGTGTGAACTTTTGACTGGTACTGTGTTATATATATATGTTATATATTTATATATAACTGTGTTATATATAAATAAATAAAATTTATTTTATATATATATATATATATATATAAAATAAAAAAATTAAGAGTACAGACTATTGAATGAGACATGTTTTTGAGAAGATAATTATAAAAATACACGTATTTCTTTTCATTTGAATAAGACATGAAAATGCAATGAAATGGAGATTATTTGTTTATGTAAAAATCAAAATGTGAAATTCTTGGTGGGAAAATGGAGTCCCCAGAAATTCTGGCTGAAAAAATGTGGTCCCCACTGAAAAAGTTTAAACACCACTGCACTCGAGGGAGACATTCACTAACAACATTACTTATGCTTGTAGACAACCATGCCATTTTCATGGTARTGTTGGGGTGATGCATACAGCTTATGTCCATACCCTGTACTCAGATTCCCATGAGGCTGTGCTTCGCTTCAACGCTGCTCCTACAGAGGGCTATGAGAATGACGTGGGCAACAAGACCACCATCCGCATCATCAACTCTCAGGTAGGTCCCCCACTTCTCCTCCTGTGACTTTTCTTTAGTACTCAGGACCTCCTATTGATTGACAGTGGAATCACTGACACACTGCCTTGTGAAAATGATTTGAGTTGATCTAGAGCTGAGTGAAACCGCTAGTCAGATCACTAAGACAGGCTATCCCAGCACTTCCACGCTTATCTAGTCAATCATTGATGATACACCTATCATTGGGAGAGGACWAGTTGGTGTATGGGATCTGTACATGTGGACTGTAGGTGAGATGTATTCGTTGCTTGCCTCATATTACATTTAGCCTGGTGTGCTGGAGAGCTATCAGTACAGCAATCAGTAATTTYTCTCCCTGCAGATCCTGGCCCGGCCCAGGCATCGCTTCACCAKCAGCTCTTTGTATAAGGGTATGACACTGGTGGCCTGGGATCCTGCACCGTACTCTGTGGACCTGCCCAGGGTAGGTCTCTCTCTCACTGTCAGTCACGCGCTGTAGTGTGTATGTGTCATTAATGACTTCCTAATCATCTCCTGGTTCATCTTAGGGAAAGTCTGGTGCAGAGTGAGTCAGCAAACATCGCCGTTGTGGCCTCAAGCAAAGCACTTAACACCCTACAATTGTTCCAGGAGCGKTGCACTGCAGCTGACCCACTGCTTCCAGCCCCTCTGGTGGTGTGTCTTGCGAGAGAGCGTCAACACCAGTTTCCATTCTAAATGGACAATAAAGTGSCTCATATTTTTATAAAAGTKATCTGAAGGTTTTTACTGAATAATTCAGAAAGTGTCTGTGTGTTTAGATTCAGGTTTCTGGTGTGTAGCTTACACAGGCCCCTTCCCGAGATCCTGTTAGCGGTAGCGGTCATGTTAACATTTAGCCGAGGCTTTTCTCCAYTGCAACTAACAGTCAGTTAACCAACTGTGTGAATACGCTCTATGGTGACAGTGCTGTCTTCAGCCTTTTGATTAATGTGGGTCACGTGTCAATCTCCAGATGTCAGGAAACATGATGACCAACTGGGTGGTAATGAGGAGAAGCTGAACGATACGGACAGATCTTCTGTAGTTTTCCACTGACTTTAGACTTACTCAGTCCTGGTGAGGTGTGGGAAATGGTTTTCTAGCGTATTACTGTTCATCAACAGGCTCTAACCTCTGGAGATGCTCCATCTTGTTTTAAAGTAGTTTGACAAATTGCTGTTACATTTTCCACAATAAGTGTGAAAGGGAATTCTTCCGAGTTCTATGAGACACTGGGAGCTTTCCATTCTTCCATTCTCAGAGTGTATGCGAGACAATTTGTCGAGATACGATTTGTTAGTCTATTCAGTTGAAAGAGATGGTAGCTAGCCTAAGATCAATCACAACAGAACAAACACTAATAACATTTTTTCTTAAGAAAACACAAATTTAGGCCTTGTCAYTTTGTTAGAATTTCCTCCTCCTTTGACACACAGTTCAGTAGGCAAACTTTGTTGAACGTTGCAAGTAGAAATGTCATTAATAGAGCAGACACAATTCCTTATTTTACATGTCAGAGAGGCATGTTTGTTCTACATCAAATATTTATATCTGAACGTTTCCCAACTTTGTGCCCTGCTGAACGTACACTTGTTATTCAGACCCTTGACCCCTTGACATTTTGTTACGTTACAGCCTTATTCTAAAATGTATTCAATTGTTTTTTTCCCTCAATCTACCAAAATACCCCATAATGACAAAGCAAAAAGAGGTTTTCAGAAATGTTTGCACATTGATTACAAATAAAAACATATCACATTTACGTAAGTATTCAGACCCTTTACTCGTATTGGTTGAATAGCCTTTGGCAGCGATTAAAGCATCAAGTCTTCTTGGGTTGACTCTACAAGCTCGGCACACCTGTATTTGGGGAGTTTCTCCCATTCTCTCTGCAATTTTACATTACATTTAAGTCATTTGCAGAGCTCTTACAGACGATTACAAATTGCATTCACCTGTATGATATCCAGTGGAACAACCCTTTACAATAGTGCATCTAACTCTTAAGGGGGGGGGTTAGAAGGATACTTTATCCTAGATCCTCTCAAGCTCTGTCGGTTGGATGAGGAGGTTGCTGCACAGCATTTTCAGGCTCCTCCAGAGATGTTCGATCGGGTTCAAGTCGGGCTCTGTCTGGGCCATTCAAGATTTCAGGGACTTGTCCCAAGCCATTCTGTGTTGTGTTGGCTGTGGTGCTTAGGGTCGTTTTCCTGTTGGAAGGTGAACTTCACCCCAGTCTGAGGTCTGAGCGCTCTTGGGCAGGTTTCATCAAGGATCTCTCTGTACTTTGCTCTGCTCATCTTTGCCTTGATCCTGACTAGTCTCCCGTCCCTGCCGCTGAAAAACATCCCCACAGCATGATGCTGCCTCCACCATGCTTCACCGTAGGGATGGTGCCAGGTTTTCACTCCAGGACGTGACGCTAGGCAGAGTCTTTACGTGCCTTTGGCCAGCTCTAGGAAGCCTTGGTGGTTCCAAACTTCTTCCATTTAAGAATGATGGAGGACACTGTGTTCTTGGGGACCATCAATGCTGCAGAAATGTTTTGGTACACTTCCCCAGATTTGTGCCTCGACACAATCCTGTCTCGGAGTTCTACGGACAACTACTTCYACCTCATGGCTTGGATTTTGCTCTGACATGCACTGTCAACTGTGGAACCTTATATAGACAGGTGTGTGCCTTTCCAAATTATGTCAAATCAATTGAATTTACCACAGGTGGACTCCAATCATGTTGTAGAAACATCTCAAGTCTCATAGCAAAGGGTCTGAATTCTTATGTAAATAAGGTATTTCTGTTTTTAAGGTTTAATACATTTGCTAGAATTTCTAAAAAACAGTTTTCACCTTGTCATTATGGGGCATTGTGTGTAGATTGCTGAGGAAAATGTTTTATTTAATCCATTTTAGAATAAGGCTGTAACGTAACAATATGTGAAAAAAGTTGAGTTTTTTTCGAAGGCACGCTATATGGAGAACAATGTAATGTGTTTTACATTACCTCTGCTGTCTGCCACACACATTGGCATGGCATTAGTTAAAATACAGATTGGACACACACACACACACACACACACACACACACACACATTCATAAGGCCAATGATCAAGGGCTGCATGTTAATCAAGTTATTCTAATGGCCCCCACTTTGAAAATGAAAGCCATTGTTTGCATGTGTGTGTTTTTGTTTGTGTGTGTGCACATGCATGCGTGTGTGTTTGTGCGCTCGCAGTAGAGCATGTGTGTTTTTGTATAGCCTGCTGTACTACATGCACCCATTTTGTACGGATGGTTGAACACATTCATTGGGACTTTACCAAGAAATTTGCTTCAGACCCAGAATACATTTGAAACGAATTACTGTTCTTTATCTGATGCTTAAAAGGTATAATTTACTCAATTTTGCCTCATGTTATCCTGACTGTTTGAAGAACCAGKGAGTTAACACGGTATCTGTCACCTAGCAGCTTAATGTGACTGGGTGTCAGAACAAAGGCTGATATTTTCACTCTGCGGTCAAAGCATCACCACGTTTATTGAGCAGATTACCTCTGTCAAATTCTGSCACCATATTCCTTATTTAGCGCCCTTGAACTGTAGGGAATAGGGTGCCATGTGGGATGCCAAATAAGATTAACTTCCAGAATAGAGAGTTAATTAAAGCATAACTGCGGCGGTCATTCATCAATACCTCCATTATACCTGCTATGGGAGTGGGGGAATGAGTATTGGTGTAACAAACCTTGACTTTAAAAGGTTGGTCTCTCGTCATATTTTCAAGGGAAATATCCATGCCCGACTTTGTTCCCTGAATCATGGATTTAATTGACTCTTGTGTAAGCAGTGGTGTACGAAAGGAARATGTATTTATACAACATTTTAGCTTGYGGCGTTGGGATTCCTGTGGTGACGTTGTGAGTCAGTCAGTACGGTGGTGATGAATTCAAGCAAACCCGCATCACAATAGTGGCACAATAGCTGTAGCATTTTAACATACATRCTTTCCCGTAGTCAAATAAAACCATAGTACTAATACTCATTTTAGGTGCTCTTGAAATACATTAGCAGGTAGACTGCTCCGTAGCAGGCCGCTGTGCTACCGGAGTAGTTTGATTTAACAAAGACACCGTGTCAACACTGCGGTGGCAGCAGTGAGTCTGACACTCGGCAGATGCTGTCATGATTGTGCTGACCCGGAGTAGCAGCGTTCTATTTCAGATAGCGTAAAGAAAGATGCTTTGGTGCTGACTGCAGTCRCCTCTTCTCTTCAGTGGTACAGGAACCCAGACTATGACCTGTTCACCCCGTATGAAGAACGCCGGCGGCTCCAGCCCACACAGCCGTTCTACATCCTCCACCCCAAGTTCATCTGGCAGCTGTGGGACGTGATCCAGGGGAACACCCAGGAGAACATCCAGCCTAACCCCCCYTCCTCTGGGTTCATAGGTGGGCAAGCGCCTCTGATCATCCACCCGGGCACCCACCCATCCATGTATCTGTTTGACCGCTGTGTCTGAAATGGTACCCTGTTCCCTATGACAGGAACACTCTTCAGCCAACGTGCATCGAATTCACAAAACTTCATTAACTATTGAGATGAAGCACGTACTGCAGGCCTAGTTCAGAACAATATGGTGGTATCCTTGGTTCAATGCTTTTGTGAGTGAGATCTGCGATTGCTCAAAGGTAAGAATATAACAACAAAGAGCTTAATTGTTATTCCGTGTGTGTTCAACCTCAACATCTATTTACAAGGTTACGCAGTCGAGGGCACAGGTGCTCAATAACAATTGGCATTCAAGGAAGTCAATTATCGATTTTCTAAGCAAATACTCGTTTTTAAGGTAGCCTGGTGGGTAGGAYCATTGGGCCAGTAACCGAAAGGCTGCTGGATCAAATCCCAGAGTTGACAAGGTACAAATCTGTCATTCTGCCCTTGAGCAAGGCAGTTACCCAGCTGTTCCCCGGGCGCCGATGACGTGGATGTCAATTTATGGCAGCCCCCCGCACCTCTCTGATTCAGGGTTAAATACATTTCAGTTGAATGCATTCAGTTGTACTGACCAGGTATCCCCCTTTCCCTTTCCCATATTGTGTCCCGTGTTGGTGTTTTGGAAGGGCAGAGCGGTGAGACATGAGAAATTATGTGATTATTAGGGGAGAAATTATGTGATTATTAGGGGTAAGATTATGGCAAGGCAAAAAATATTTTTTTCATCATATGTTTATACATATGCATCTATACCATTCTAAACCTGCATAAAATATTACCACTCACACACGGACCAAAAGTACGGAGGAGAGTCCAGAAAGAACAGCGGAATGGTGATTTATTCGTCTGTTGTTTTTTCCCCCTCTTTTGTTCTCAATTTACATGGGGGGGGGGGGGTGTTACGACATAGACCCCATGGCAATTCCTGGAAGCCCAGCAGGAGGGCTTGAGGGGGCTGTGTCGCCCTGAGCACGTTACTGTGCTACCACCACACACACACAGAAAGAGAACACACACACACCGCCAGCAGCAGGACTCAGTGAGGCAGACCATGACTCACAGAAGGACTTTATTTGGGTTGCAGTCCATTTATTTAACTGTTTTTTGGGTTACAGTTTATTAGGCAGTGAGAGGCGGTGCTGTTCAGTTTGTCATGTGGATAAAGACAAGCAAGTGCCGTATGATGGCTACAGCCACTGTGTGGCAGCCCAGTGGGGTGCACGGCTGTTGACTGCCTGCTGGGAGCTGCTAGGTACCTATGTACATCATTTAGACTTGTAGACTGAGGCACATGTCAACATGCTAAGCCAGATACTGCATGACTCCACATTACAGGCACAGAAAGATGGTAACTTTAACAGGTTGTGGCTTTCATAKAACGCCTGGCTGTCATCCCAACATGCAAATATTGGTTGGATCAGCATTGTTTCCACATTGTCATGACTAAACATTTCAAACTGACAATTGAACATTGTTATGATCTCTCTTGCCCAATGGGATGATGGCTTCAAGAGCGCAAGACAAGTGTTGCAAATATGCACACTTTCTGTTACACTTCTCCAACTGTTTCTGGTGTATTACCCTCCCCTCCCCACCCTGCAATGAAATGGAAAATCCCTTCACATTGTTGCCATACGTTTAATACCAGTTTAGGTTGTAATACTAGCCAGTTTTACACAGATCACCCAGGTGCATCATTTATAAAATGTTCTTACGCACAGATATGATCTTAAATAGTTGAAATCCACAGCTATATAGTGATTTAATAACCATGAAGTAGGTGTGATTTAGCAACTTAGTGTGATCTAGAAATGATCATGATTATGTGTGATTTACAKCCTTAGTTATGTGTYTAAACATTGTGYTTATCCTTCCTATTGTTTCAACAACTGATGGTATGCTGAAATGTAATATAGAAACTGAGCAAATGAATGAGGCCCAAGGTGATTTGATCTCACAGATGAGGTGCAAAGAATTCAGCTTCACCAGCATCATTCACATAGGCTTCATATAGCTGCTTTAGAACAAATGTAATAGATGAACTGTCTGTTATTGCACTTCATTGGAAATGGCCACAGTTATGACAAAAMKCTTTTTTTCGTACTGTAACAGTAWTGACAACACTAAAGCCACTGCAGTCTTAATACAACTCTGGGGTCTATCGACGTAACACATGTAACAATATGATAACGTTGAAGTTGAGGAAAAATACACGTTTATTTATTATTATTTTTAAGTAAACACCACACTGTTGCGTTTTCTCACGGCAAGACTTGACAGGAATAAATCTACACCTTTTACTGAGTAACAAAGTAACAGTTGACCATCTAGATGGGTTGGGGCGGTAGACACACCTTCTATAACATGGATCATCAACTAGATTCAGCTGCGGGCCGATGTATTTATTTTTTTCTTGAGCGGATGGTCGGGGGGCCAGAACYTAATTACTGCCAATTGACAGCAAGAAGCRCAAACAGAMATYACGTTTACTAAAGCATAATCATTTCAAAACAGATTTCCAAACTTAAAATCAATTGGAGCTGATTTCATGTTCTTACAGTCTTATATCCAACAACAAAAATACAAAAAATATATATTTTTTAAATMTATATTTGCRATGAACTTAYGGGGCCAAATAAATCCACCAGCTGGCCGCCAGCTGGGGTACCCTGTTCTATAAGATAATAGAGCACAGTGTAGTTTCTGGGGTGATGACGTGGAATAGAAGATATTGATAGTTCTCTGTCTGGGTAACGTTGTGGATTAGATCACTGACTGTATAGAAGAGTTCTCTGGTGACACAACGCCTCATCATGGAACGTTTATGGGTAGTCTGTTGTTGAGGCGTTCTCATAATGACAAATCACTATGGAGAGTTGTTGGGTGACGCCACATGATATATCACTGTGTAGACTGAGTTTTTGGGGGCGACACCGCATGAAAAATGCCAGGGATAACACCGTATCCTCTAGAGTTCTCGGTGGTGACGCTATCATATGACACAGTGGATCACTGGATAGCGTTTGTCACGTGGGGGAAAAGGGGGGTGGGTTGAGAGGGGCTTCGGGGGGTACGCAGCTGTCCACAGGAGGTGATCTCTTGGTTGGGGTCTGGGCTGGTCTGTTCGGAGACGGGGATGGTGTCTTCACGGTTGTTAGTGCTGCACTCCACCGTGTGGGGATGGTGGTTGTGGTTATGGTGGTTGGCGCCGGTGGAGAGCTGGGGCGTGACGGCTACATTGTTACTGTYGCCCCGGCGGTTGAGCTGGATGACGGTGGTCTTGGAGGGCATGGAGGAGACGCCGTTCTCAGAACTGGGCCGCTTGCAGTGGAACAGGATCAGGAAACACCTGTAGAACTGCAAGGGAGGGACAAAGAGAGTGTGTGAGAGGGTGTGGGTGTGTGTGTGATAAGGAGTGTGTGATAGGGGGGGGTGTGTGCGTTGCAAAATATATTTACACATGTTATTCAATCATTGCACCCATACTGCTTGCGCGCGCCAACGAGCATCTGCATTGGCAGGCGCTAAAATAGAATTTGCTTCTATTTGTGACAAGTCCTGCCTCTCCCATCTCCTCATTGGCTTTTAGAAGCATATACCCACGTGCCATCTCCTCATTGGTTATACCCACGTGGGTGATTGAAAGATGAACTGAGATCGGTTGGTCGGCTGTGGTAATACACCTTATTATGAAAAATAGTTATTATGAAAGTTAGATGCCAATCGCCATATAAAGTCCAAAGAAGAAAAAGCCTGGAAGGAGGAGAGATGACTAGAAACGATTCGGTTGACCGTTTTATGTGTGGATTAATTGTTGGAGTAGAGGACCTTTCAGGTAAATAATAATTTCAGGTAAAATAACAACTCAATGTTTATATCCCAGGACAAATTAGCTAGCAACAGCAAGCTAGCTAAATAGAACAAATTAGCTAGCAACAGCAAGCTAGCTAGCTAAATTGCCATACATGTTTAATGCTTTTCGACCTGTCCCCAAATTAATATAATTGGTTCAGAGTTTGTTTTGATATTTCAACCTGCGTGTCGTGATTGCATTTGGTGTGGGGGGACAAAATCAATTTGCGCACGCACTCGTCCGGCTCGGGCAAGTTGTTAGATTGCAGTATGAGCTGTAATGAATTCATCTTTGCCCTTTTTGTTTTGATTCCAGGCATCGTCCTGATGATGTCGCTGTGTGAGGAGGTCCATGTCTATGAGTACATCCCCTCTCTGCGTCAGACAGACCTGTGCCACTACCACGAGCACTACTACGACGCCGCCTGCACCCTTGGGGCGTACCATCCCCTGCTCTTTGAYAAGCAACTGGTCCAGAGGATGAACAGRGCCACCCAGCACGACCTCAAAACCAAGGGCAAGGTCACGCTCTCGGGGTTCAGCGCGGTCAACTGTGGGCCCTGACCTTTGACCTCCTATGGCCATCAAGAGACGGAGCGTGCTGATACTAATCAAGCGACTGAAGAGGCTAAGTTGAGTCAGCACTGTTGTCCGTGGGCCATGATCTGTCTCTTTGACCTGGACCGCTGTCTGGAAAGTCAGGAAGGAAGTGAAGAGGAGGAGAGTGTTGCCAATACTAATCGATCGTCCTCGAGAACTGCCTTTGTCACAATGGATAGTGTCAACAGCTGAAGCTGCTCTGGCCATCAGGTTCGGAGACCAGAGACTGTCAAGGGTGCTAAACTGATAGTTGTTTCAACATTAAAAGAAGTGAAATAGTTTAAAGGCCGAACTCTGAAGTGCAGAGAAATGTCTTTGTTTTTCGCCGAGCCTGGAAGAAAAAAAAAAAACAGCCCGTTGCTGCTGGTTAGGATAGCAATAGTCAACATGGTTGAAAGGAGGGGGGCGTTTAGGGCATGTGGATGTGATGTTGTTGTATTGTGTACCGAAGTAGTCCTTCAGGGATGTATTCCTACTGGAGAGATGGGTCATCGTTTTAAGGTATTGTTCTTGTGACACAGTGTTGTACACGAGAGAGGTCATGGTATGAARGTGGGAAAGTGATCTATAGATTKAAATATTGAACATCGGTCAAAGGCATGTTTTTCTGATTCAACTAATGAGGTGCATTTTCATGTACAGGTCATGTTTAGAGCATAGAAATAGAGAATTGAAAACATGCAGTGTAAAAMGTTTACTTGAGAGGGGTAGGGTTTGAATTTAAACCGTTCAAAAAGCATGTTGCGTTCCTTTTGATAAAGAATATTGCAGGGATAGTAGTGTATGTAGGTCTATGGGGAAAACAACCACTTTTCACTTTTTTGCATGAACCAGTCTCACTCAACCTAACCACTGATCTGTGTGTATGTGAGTAAGGAACTCAAACTTTCTTATCAGTGTTCTCGTGTCCTCTGTACGTACGCTATTTAAAGTTACTGTTCCTCAACGACTAGATGGTAAAACTGACAGCAGTTACTTTTCCTGGCCTTGATATGATTCTACAGCCACACTGTGTAAATAGAATGTAAATGTGGTTTGTTTGCCGATTTAGAAGTCTGGTCAAGTGCAATGCAATGAATGTAGCTATGAATAGTTTGAGGCACATTTATTTAAAAAAATAAAATAAATGTAACCTTTTATTTAACGAGGCAAGTCGGTTAAGAACAGATTCTTATTTACAATGACGGCCTAACCAGGTTTGGCCAGGGGTGTGCCGCCCTATGGGGCTCCCAATCACGGCCAGATGTGATACAGCCTGGATTCGAACCAGGGACTGTAGTGACGCTTCTTGCACTGAGATGCAGTGCCTTAGACCGCTGCGCCACTCAGGAGCACAGCYGTCTAAGGCTTTTGGCAATGGTGATATAGACTTGATACTGTGCCAAATGTTCCCTGTGTGAAGTTAACTGTTAACACTACGTATTCTAGGAGTTCACCACTACAAAAGCAAAGCAGAGGCCTCAGCTTGGAAATGTAAATGGACAGAATGTCCTTTCTATGATTCACTTGGAATGCACCAAACACAGCAATAGAAAAGTCCTTTTTCTTTTGAATATTTTTTTGAGAAGTGTTTGCTGATCTACTGTTGAGGGTAAACACTATAATATTCACACCTTTTGGGATCTTTAAACAAAAATCATGTTGTTTTTACAGATAATTTTCTATAGCCAGAATCAGTTTGTACTGAACATCATTTGTTAGTTTGTATAAAATTTGTATTTKTTTTCCATTGTTTTCTACTTAAACTGTTGTGAATAAAGATATTGTACTTGCCTTGTGATTTGACCCTGGTCTAACTAGCTGTTTAACTACATATCCCACAATTCAAGAGGCAAGGGCTGTATCTCAATTGCTTAAAAATGTATTACCTGCTCGTCTCCTCCCTTTGATTGAAAAACACTTGTAAGTGTAAGAAAAAATGGTGGAAGCTCGTCAGTGGGCTGGCTTTCATCTGGTCACGTCTTTCACATCAATGTAACGAAGGAGAGGAGGTGAGTAGAGGACACATTTTTGGTTTAGGTTCTGCTCACCTGTTTGTTCATGAGTATATAGATGAGGGGGTTGATGACAGTGCTACTCTTAGCCATGATGGAGGGCACCACGGTCACGATGGGGGTGATAAGGCCCGGGTGTCCAAAGGTGGCCATCATGGCGATCACGCCGTAGGGCATCCAGCACAGCAGGTAACACACCACCGTAGTGATCACCATGAACAGGATGTGGAACTCTCTCCGCCGRGCCGCCGACTTACGGATCCGCCCCACCTGGGAGGAAATGATCATACATAAAGCTGTGCATAAATGTATGTCCTGAGAGGCCAATCACATAGGAGGATGTWGAAGGACATACAAGGTCTTGTTACAGTACTTAGAGAAATGTKATTTCCTTCTTTCACTGCACAGGCTAATCAATGTTTACATTTGTATTTTATATAAAAGCCTCCTTTCCCTCCTTGACATAGGCTAATCAGTGTCATACTTATCACCAATACTTAAAAAACATCCTTCCTTGTAATAGGCTAATCACTGTTTKAATTATTTTAWTAATGACTTTCCCTTCCTTCCCTAATTGACTTTAAAATAGGCTATTAAGTAACCTGACAGGACTGGTTGAGTGAAGCAGGGTTTCCAGTTCACTACCTTTACCTATCCTGTCATGTCACATCAGTTATTGCTTAATCTTCCAGGAAGGCAGAGCGCTTTTCAAAAAGTATTCTAATAGGGCTATGCAAGTCGAAACACTTACAATCTCATTACCAGGCCAGACCTGTCTGATCTGAGTATTCTGAAACACCTGTAGCCTTAAGATTCATCCCAGCTGAGAAAGAAAAAAACAGCCTAATTATCTAGTCACAAGATGTTTTCTTTCTAGGATATCAGTCTTAATTGCAGTGGAGGAAAGGGAACCAAGTGTTAAAAAAAAAAAAACATCTGTCCAATGAACACAGTCTTAATCATGTAAAAGTAGCGTTCAGTTTCTCTCTTTGCGTGCACTCTCTCCTACTCTCTTCTCTCAATCCTACCAATC
>NC_036852.1:4880717-4908671 GCF_002910315.2 Salvelinus sp. IW2-2015
CGTTCTGTTTGGCTTTTCTAAACTGATCCTTAATACCCAAGTAAATGATCACTTTTGAAGGGCGAACATATGAAATTCCCTATTTTATACGGCTATTTTAACCAGCCCCATGAACACATCACAGTGTGCATTACAGCAATGAAGAGGAATATTGCAGCCCCTGCAATTATGAAAASAGTACTGTAGGTTTCAGTTACATTTTGAAAGCAAACTGCCTTCAGTATTCCAAGTCCAGTGGGATCTGTGAGAAGTTGTGCACTGTAGTATGTTATCAGCTAAGAGTGACAAGTCCAGTAATCATATGCATATGGTCCTCTATACTGGATTTCCACACTCTTAGATAAAAGGATTCCAAAATGGTTCTTTGGCTGTCCCCATAGGATAACCCATTTTGGTTCCAGGTAGAACCCTTTTTGGTTCCAGGTAGAACTCCTTTGGGTTCCTTGTAGAACTCTCTGTGGAAAGGGTTTTACATGGAACCCAAAAGCGTTCTACCTGGAATCAAAAAGAGTTTTCCTATGGGGACAGCAGAAGAACRGTTTTAGGTTCTAGATAGCAAGATTTACCGGATAATACTTTAATTTAGCCAAACATATCTTGTCACTTCAAGGGAAATATCATATGATGCTTATACTGTATGTATTTGTATTTGTATTTATTATGGATCCCCATTAGCTGCTGCTACTCTTCCTGGGTTCCAGCTAAATTAAGGCAGTTTATACAATTTTAAAACATTACAARACATTCACAGATTTCACAACACACCCTGTGCCCTCAGGCCCCTACTCTACCACTACCACAAATCTACAGTACTAAATCCATGTGTGTGTGTGTGTGTGTGTGTGTGTGTGTGTGTGTGTGTGTGTGTGTGTGGTGTGTGTGTGTGTGTGTGTGTGTGTGTGTGTGTGTGTGTGTGTGTGTGTGTGTGTGTGTGTGTGTGTGTGTGTGTGTGTGTGTGTGTGTGTGTGTGTGTGTGTGTGTGGCTTGTGTGGTTGAGACAATAAGATGTTATCATCAGGGCTTTTGTAGTATCCCAGCTCAATGAGCGTGTTCCTGCTGAAAGACCTCTTCCTGTCTAGCCCAGGGGCAGGTTCCTGATGCATAGCCTTAACCCAGGACAGACAGGTACATCTCAATCTTGGAGACAAATAGATAGGAGGAGCAATACAAGGAGCCAGTCCAGACACCATATAGCATCAAAGTTGTTAGAGTCAAGGTGATCGTTCCCACAAAGAGAGCCAGTCTCCAGCCACCGCTCTTCCTTGATAAGTCTATTAAGGGAAGTGAAGACACACATGCAGGTGCATGCACACACCCACAGGCACACACGTGTGTCCACGTGCGCATGCACGTGGACACACACACAAGTGGGAGAGAGAGACTCTCAGGGCATCTACAGTAAAGGCCCCTGACAGGGCTTGTTTTCACATCACATATCAACGAAATGAGAAAATAAATGAGAAAATAAATTTTCCTCTCATATAATATTTCTCACCATCATGGCAAGTTATGTGCGTGCGTGTGAGTGGGACTGCGGTATGTGTGTATAGGGGTATTAGGGGATGTGCTGAAATGATGCATTTGTTGTAAATGAGTCACTGCATCACTCCATATGTTCCACTGTAATTACTGCGTTATCAGATATGATTTAATTGACAGCTGATCAAGTGGTTCATATTATGCATTTGGAATGAGACACTATGTGAAAAGCCTGCAGGGTATTGGCAACATGTACAGATGGCTTAATCAAATACCAAAGTTGAGCAACTGAAGTGTCAAAATCCCTCTTATTCCCTACTGATACTCCTATCACTGCCATCAATTACATCGGTCCATTATCTGTCACAACAGCTAGTGGTATACTGTGTTCTGTATTCCATCCTACCCAGAACCGATTGCAGTGAATCACACAATGGATAAACTGAAGAGGTACTGGTTATAGCAGTGTGTGGATCTTTCTTTTCTTCTAAGATATCATCTAATTATTTCCACGCACCTGTAAAAAAGGCAACTCGGATGTGCCAGTGCTTTTCCTACAGTGAATCACACAATGGAAAATGTCACAGATGCTCTCCCGGATGTGAACGTTTGCTTTCTCCATCAGTTACCTAACCTGTCTATGCTAATGACAACTATGTACAGAGCCCAAACAGGAACCCCCTATGGTCCTCCAGCCGGCCTGTATAATGAAGACCACACACACACACACACACAACACACACACACACACACACACACAGATGTGTAACAAACCCCCGTCACGTTACCCTGTCCAGCCAAGAGGACAGTATTCAGCCCAAACTGACTAATCTCTACAAGCAGTAGCATGCCCACCCATCTTAATCAACTCTCTCTGTCTTCAGGCTGTTCACACACAACCCCCAGGCCCAACAATTAATATTCATGTAATTTATTGTATGTTAATATAATTGTTTTTTGTCAATCATAATTCTAGGTAACAGAAAAAAATAGTTTAATTATAATTCTAGGTAATAGAATAAAATAGTTAATTATAATTCTAGGTAATAGAAAAATATTTAAATGTAATTCTAGGTAATAGAAAAAATATTTAAATATAATTCTAGGTGATAGAACAAATATTAAAATATAATTCATGGTGTGGAATATGGTCATATATTCTGAGAAATTGATAATTGTGTTAGACAATTGGACATTATAATGGTAATGTTATGTCAATGTATAGGTCTTAAAGTTGAAATCATTGAATAGAAATATATTTTGCTTGTATATTGTGGAAGATTTAACCACACAGTTCATCTAGGTTCTATCGTTTGTTTTTGTAGCGGTAACTGGGAAGCCAGTAATCATTAAGTACAGTTGAAGGCGGAAGTTTACATAACACTTATGTTGCAATTTCTTGTTAACAAACTATAGTTTTGGCAAGTCGGTTAGGACATCTACTTTGTGCATGACACACGTCATTTTACCACAATTGTTTACAGACAGATTATTTCACTTATATTCACTGATCACCAATTCCAGTGGGTCAGAGGTTTACATACACTAAGTTGACTGCGCCTTTAAACAGCTTGGAATATTCCAGAAAATGATGTCATGGCTTTAGAAACTTCTGATAGACTAATTGACATCATTTGAGTCAATTGGAAGTGTACCTGTGGATGTATTTCAAGGCCTACCTTTCAAACTCAGTGTACTCTTTGCTTGTCATCTGGGAAAAACAAAAGAAATCAGCCAAGACCTCAGAAAATAAATTGTAGACCTCCAAGAGTCTGGTTCATCCAGCAATTTCCAAATGCCTGAAGGTACCATGTTCATCTGTACAAACAATAGTACGCCAGTATAAACACCATGGTACTACGAAGCCGTCATACCGCTCAGGAAGGAGACTCATTCTGCTCCTAGAGATGAACGTACGTTGGTGCGAAAAGTGCAAATCAATCCCAGAAAACAGCAAAGGACCTTGTGAAGATGCTGGAGGAAACAGGCACAAAAGTATCTATATCCACAGTAAAATGAGTCCTATATCGACATAACCCTGAAAGTCCACTCAACAAGGACTGCTCCAAAACCGTCATAAAAAAGCCAGACTACGGTTTGCAACTGCCACTGGGACAAAGATCGTACTTTTTGGAGAAAGTCATCTGGTCTGATGGAAAACAAAAATAGAACTGTTTTGGCCATAATGACATCCGTTATGTTTGAAAGGAAAAGGGGGATGCTTGCAAGCTGAAGAACACCATCCCAACTGTGAAGCACGGAGGTAGCAGCATCATGTTGTTGGGGGTGCTTTGCTGCAGGAGGGACTGGTGCACTTCACAAAATAGATGGCATGATGAGGAAGGAACATTATGTGGATATATTGAAGCAACATCTCAAGACATCAGTCAGGAAGTTTAAGCTTGGTCGCAAATGGGTCTTCCAAATGGACAATGTGTACATGGAATGACGCGAGAGAGGCGAAGCAGGTACGGGAGTCAAACATTTAATGTAGAATGGACATGGAACGAGACAGGAACAACGTCAGCAAACGAGTAACACAGACAAAAACACTCAATGCAGCAGCGGGGAACAGAGCTGGGGAACAACAAATATAGGAGGTAATAACAGGTATGGGTGAGTCCAGGTGAGTCCAATATCGCTGATCGCGCGTGACGAGGGAAGGCAGTGTGTGTGTAATGGATGATAGGAGTGCGCAATGCAGGGCAGCCTGGCGCCCTCAAGCGCCAGGGGGGGGGGGAGAGCGGGAGCAGACGTGACAGTACCCCCCCCCCCCTCTAGGTGCACCCACCTGGGCGAACCGGCCGAGACATGGGCACTGGGCAAGGCGGTTGGAGCGTGAAAAGCCCAACGAACTGGCAGGAGCGTGAGGCCTGGCGAGCCGGCTGAGGCAAGTAACCTGTCGATCCCACTGCAGAGAGGGAGCCCAAGAAGATCCGGTGGAGTGTAACGTGGGATGGAAACCGCCGAGCCAACCGAGGCAAGGAAGCCTCTCGAGCAGCCAGGGCGTGAAAGCCCGACGGGCTGGCTTAGGCACCCCCGGTTCCATCGACGGCGGAATCCACCCCGACGTCACAACAAAACAAAAACGAACAAAAATAACTCCTGGACCGGCTGGGCGAACAAGAACTGACGATCCGGCTGAGGCCCGACGTGGATGGGCGCCATCCAAGCCAACCGGGGAAAGGAAACCTCTCGAGCCAGCTAGGGCGTGGAAGCCAACGAGCTGCTAGGCACCTCTGGGTCCATCGGCGGCGACCGAGAGCCAATGTCACCATACCAACCGGAACGCCAGTACTCCCCGATGCTTTGTATGTGGCTACTGCATTCTGTCACATGGAATGACGCTGGAGAGGCGAAGCAGGTACGGGGAGTCAAACATTAATGTAGAACGGACATGGAACGAGACAGGAACAGACATGACACAATGACCCCAAGCATACTTCCAAAGTCGTGGCAAAATGGCTTAAGGCCAACAAAGTCAAGGTATTGGAGTGGCCATCACAAAGCCCTGACCTCAATCCTATAGAACATTTGTGGGCAGAACTGAAAAAACCGTGTGCGAGCAAGGAGGCCTATAAACCTGACTCAGTTACACCAGCTCTGTCAAGAGGAATGGGCCAAAATTCACCCAACTTATTGTGGGAAGCTTGTGGAAGGCTACCAAAATGTTTGACCCAAGTTAAACAATTTGAAGGCAATGCTACCAAATACTAATTGAGTGTATGTAAACTTCTGACCCACTTGGAATGTGATGAAAGAAATAAAAGCTAAAATAAATKATTCTRTCTACTATTATTCTGACATTTCACATTCTTCAAATAAAGTGGTGATCCTAACTGACCTAAGACAGSGAATTTTTACMAGGATTAAATGTCAGAAATTGTGAAAAACTGAGTTTAAACGTATTTAGCTAAGGTGTATGTAAACTTCCGACTTCAACTGTACATATACCCCTTGGCCATATCATCCCCCAAAATGGTCTCCAATTCCACTGATGACACACAAATCTATGTTCAATCCAAACCTACCTCTGATCTCCCTCCACCATCACGCATCAGCTGTTTAAAATAAGTKAAATCGTGGATAAGCTCAGACTTTCTGAAGCTCAAAATTTGCAACCTTACAAATCCTTGCATGGCGTGGCTCCCTCCTGTCTCTCTGACATGCTAAACATCTACACCCCCAACCGCAGCCTTCAATCCTTTGACTCAGGCTTACTGGTCGCCCCCCTCACCAGACTACGCTCCGTYGGGGATCGCGCCTTCACTCTCTGGAACTCTCTCACCCCTGAACTCCCCGATTCCGACTCCATCCAAATCTTCAAAAACAACCATTTCAGACTAGCATTCAGCCTATAGCGTTTTAAACCYTCTAGCTCTTTTTATTTTTTTCTACCTGTCCTGTTACAGAGGTCACTCAAGTAGCCTCTCGATTTCAACTGCCTTTATGAGCTTGACTTTGTTATTGCTGTTGTTGCTGTATTCCCCCATGTATTCATTATCTTGCTATTTTTGGGGTACCATGCGCCTTTGTTGTAACGCATTTTGCTTTTAGTATTGTCATGTTTATTTTGGCTATTTTATGTTTTACTCTGTAAGTGTCCCTAGGTATCTTGAAAGGCACAAATACAATATATTATTATTATTCCATAAATGCTGCTGCAAATGAAAACGTTGCTGTAGGAAGATGCTGAGGCTGATGCTTTAATAAGGACCTCTGAGCCCCGACTGGTAATCGTTCAACATAAGCCCACTAATTTATCGAGGGGTGAGAAAGCGGTGTCAAATTCAGAAACAGCCTGGCTAAGCTCTGTAGCTCGTAACAGTGGGCACATGCTGCATGCCTGTCATTACAGATTGGATATTCAATCWKCTCAGCTCCGCTCCCCAGTTACATTTACTTGACTCAATCAGTGCAAGGCACACAATCACACTCCCTCCTTCGAGGACCAGAGGGCGAAAAAGACGCTACAGCAGCAAGGCCAGTGATTGGCTCTTCCCTCTGGTTGACCCCTAGGGGAGCCGACCTGTCAGTGCAGATGAGGAAGCGGCCGAGTTCATCCATGTCATTTAACCCTCTTCCCTCCACRAAGAGACTAGAGAGACAGTCAGACTCAGACCATGGTCCGTTTATCATGCCCAGGTTTCTCATATGCCAATATTCAATATTGAATTCCATCTAGAAATCTCATAGGAGTCCCTGATTGTATATAAAGCAACATTTTCCCTCTCGAGAAACCTCCGTGCCAAATTATACATTATGAATTTCCCAGTGTTTTTATTGATTAATTTGCCCTTTCATTTTTTTATTTGGTATCTCATCAACCTCTGGGTTGCCCTTACAGAGTAATTATATTTTCTCACATGTATCAGAATGTAACTATCTCAACATTACCATTTTCTATAAATAGATCCACAAGAAACAGTGAACACATACCGATAACTAACCAAGCTATAGTATGCATGAGAGCATCCAGTAATTCACACAGAATGTATGTGATACATATATCAGTGGGAATTACATACATTCTTAATATAGAATTCAATTAGAGAATGGCAGTCACCAAAAGGACATACAGTGCCTTCGGAAAGTATTCAGACCCCTTGACTTTTTCCACTTTGTTACGTTACAGCCTTCTTCTAAAATGTATTAAATCGTTTTTTTCCCCTCATCAATCTACACACAATACCCCATAATGACAAATTTATATAAAAAAACTGAAATATCACAGTTTACATAAGTATTCAGACCCTTTACTCAGTACTTTATTTTTTAATATTTTAATTTTTTAACTAGTCAAGTCAGTTAAGAACAAAATCTTATTTACAATGATGGCCTGGGAACAGTGGGTTAATAACTTCCTTGTTCAGGGCAGAATTACAGATTTTTACCTTGTCAGCTCGGGGATTTGAGCTAGCACTTTCGGTTAGCCCAACGCTCTAACCGATGCCACTACCTGTGTTGTCTTGGCTGTGTTGTGTCCTTTGGAGAGGTGAACTACGCCCCAGTCTGAGGTCATGGTGCTCTGGAGCAGTTTTCAGGTCAAGGAATTTCTCCTCTGTCTTTTGCTCACGTTTATCTTTGCCTCGATCCTTGGGACTTTCGTATATCTCTCACGGCCCTGCGCTGGAAAATCAGACCCCACAGCATGATCGCTGCCCACCATGCGTTCACCGGTAGTGGATGGTGCCAGGTTTATTCCAGACGTGACGCTCAGCATTCAGGCCAAAGAGTTCAATTCTTGGTTTCATCAGCTCTGAGAATCTTTTTCTCATGGTCTGTAGAGTGTTTTAGGTGCCTTTTGGAAAAAATCCAAACGGGCTGTCATGTGCCTTTTACTGAGGAGTGGCTTCTGTCTGGTCACTCTACCTATAAAGGCTGATTGGTGGAGTGCTGCAGAGATGGTTGTCCTTCAGGTTCTCCCATCTCCACACCAAGATCTCTAGAGGTCTGTCAGACTGACCATTGGGTTCTTGGTCACCTACCTGACCAAGGCCCTTCTCCCCGATTGCTCAGTTTGGCCAGGCGGCCAGCTCTAGCCAAATTTGACAGATTTATGTTATTTTTTTGTTGAAGGAAAGTTCTAAATTGCTTTCAACACTTCATGGACATTGCATTGCATAGCGATGGGTGCAATGAAGCGGCGGCAGCCTATCAGAATGATATGGGCGTGGTGGCCTATTGTGGGGGCGTGTCTTTCAAGTGGTTATTTTTGGCCACCGCTGCAGTGAATTCCATTCCAGGTAATGTGTTCTGTATTTTGTTTTTCATGATTATATGTTTACTGCCAGCACTAAATCTTAAATGATATCTTGTGTATGTACTGTGCTACTAAAGAAATGGTCAAATTTGTCTTAAAATAAGTATTTTTTAAAGAAAGTGTTTTGAGTTATGGAACCAACTTAATACAGTATCTTGACTACCGGGAAATAATTTAATTGTTGGAACCCAATTGAAGAAGACGTTTGTGATTAAGATATTGTTCCAATAATGAAATTTTTTTGTAAGTATATCTACAATATTGATACATTCTTAGAAAACCAAAAAAACAAGAAAAAGCAAAAAGAAACAACCGAAACAGTACACCAGCTATGGTGCAAAACACTGAAACAGGAAACAAACCACCCACAAAACACAATAGAAAACAGGCTAACCTAAAATATGGCTCCCAATCAGAGACAACGACTGACACCTGCCTCTGATTGAGAACCATACTAGGCAACACATAGAATATAACAACAGACAACAACATAGAAAAACAACATAGAATGCCCACCCCAACTCACCCCTGACCAACTAAAATAAAGACATAAAAAAGGAACTAAGGTCAGAACGTGACAGTCAGTCACTTTGGGTTTAAATCTTAAGCAGTCATTACACCATGCCTTGAACCATGATGACTTGTGTATATCTCATCTCCCACCATCTCATCCCATGTTAGTCTCATTTCTGTGAGCGTTCTTCCTACATCCAGAAGGTCCTCCCTCTCTCACAGCACAGGACAGGATGTTCTAACCTAAAAGCTCATTTTTAATCACGTCTATCAGCGCCCCTCCAGATTACTCTCAAAACAGAGATTTGGGCCTGCCACGCTTGAACACAGAAAAACGATCCATTCCAATCAAGAGAAATGTCTATGGTTGTGCAGAGGTGTGTGGATCCCTTCTTCGTTTTGGAGGGGTTTTTGGGAGAGTAGACCTAAACGTTTGTGGTTGTAGTCTATTTTTGGAGAATAGTAGATGTTCGGGAGCTGTTTTTACTTCAGACCTCCACTTTAGGTACTGCTGGTAGGGATGCCGGGAGGCCAGGTTCGGAATGAGGACCCCACTCAACAGCTGTAGCCATTAGTCGCCATCTGCCAAGTGACTTTTGCATTGGACTAACCTCTCTTAATTTAACTACCCAAGATGCTTCAGAGGCCCAGGTCATCTGTTAATTATTCAACAGTAGTAGGGACAAAAAGTCTAAATTATTGAACATTATATTTTATGATTATGCAAGGTGCGTCCACTTTGCTCAAAGTAAAGTTCCTACATCTATATTGATCTCATAACTAAGAGCATATTACTGACCACTGCAGTGCAGTTTGTGTGCACGTCTTCTGCAGAGGGTTTCAACTGCGCACAGTATGYCACAWAGAAATATAATTACTCTMCCTGCTTTACTTTGTGGCCGCTGGTCCACCCATCACGGCACATTGACTTCAATGGGGATGCCGGTTCTAGTAAGTTTATTTCTATGGTATCCCACCACCCACCACCTGCGGTGGAGTCAAGCTAAGCCCTGAGCACTATTGAGAAACAGGGAATGGATGGAGAGAGTGGGTGGGGCTGACTTTGTGCTCAGTGTGGTGTGACTCACAGAGGGAGAATGTCTTGGTATTTCAGTGGCCATTCACAGTTCACACACCATCCTGCAGATTCCATCTCAGAGGTTGAGGTCACCTTGGTGGACCAATATTGACAACCAGCGAAGAGGAGGCTGGATGGCAGTTTTTAGACAGGGGAGGAGTATAGGGACTTGTAGGTGTCTGTCATCTTCACTGTGTCATTGTGGAATGGGCTGCTGTTCTGGAAAACTTACCCACACCTCTATTGGGTACATTTTGTCCACTAAAAGGCCATGTGGTTTGGAGTTTCTGGATTCTGGAACACCATGTACTGCACCCTATTAAATTAGCAAAACACTTTGACATCAACACTATTATGCTCCAACAGAGGGAAGCATTGGTATAATCCAAATTGCAGTASTGTAACRCCTCTCAAATACTCATATTCAAATCAAAATCACATTTTATTTGTCTCATGCACCCAATACAACAGCTGTACACTCTTAGAAAYAAAGGTGCTATGTAGAACCTAAACTGGTTCTTTGGATGTCCCCATATGAGAGCCCTTTGAAGAACCCTTTTTGGTCCCAGGTAGAACCCTTTTTGAATTCCATGTAGAACCCTTTACACAGAGGGTTCTACATGGAACCCAAAAGAGTTCTACCTGGAACCAGAAAGAGTTATCCTATGGGGACAGCCAAGGAACCTTTTCGGAACCCTTTTTTCTACGAGTTAGACTTTACCGTGAAATGCCTACTTACGAGCCCTTTCCCAACAACGCAGGGTTAAAAAGTAAGACATTTGCAGCAAAAAAAAAAAAGGAAATAGTAACACAATAAAATAACAATAATGAGGCTGTATACAAAGAGTACTGGTACTGAGTCAATGTGCAGGGGTACGAGGTAGTTGAGGTGATTGAGGTACTATGTACATGTAGGTTGGGGTAAAAGTGACTAGGTAATCAGGAGAGATAATAAACAGAGTAGCAGCAGCATATGTAAAGAGTGTGAAAGAGTGTGAATGTGTGCCTATGTGTGAGTGTGTGTGCAAGGCATCAATATGCATGTGCGTTTTGTGTGTGTTTTGTGTGTGTGTGAGCATATGTAGTGTSTGTGTGTATGTGTATGCGTGTGTTGGAATGTCAGTGTAGTATGTGTYCATAGAGCCAGTGCAAGAAAAAGGGGGTCAATGCAGATAGTCTGGGTAGCCATWTGATTAACTGTTCAYTAGTCTTATGGCTTGGGGGTAGAAGCTGTTCAGGAGCCTTTTGAGCCTTTTTTCGCTCCGGTACCGCTTGCCTTGCGGTAGCAGAGAAACCAGTCTATGACATGYGTGGCTGGAGTCTTTGACACCACCTGGTATAGAGGTCCTGGATGGCAGGGAGCTCTGCCTCAGTGATGTACCCTCTGTAGCGCCTTACGGTCAGATGGCAAGCAGTTGCCATACCAAGCGGTGATTCAGCCAGTCAAGATGCTCTCAATGGTGCAGCTGTAGAACTTTTTGAGGATCTGAAGACCCATGCTAAATCTTTTCAGAGGCGTTGTCGTACCGTCTTCACGATTGTGTTGGTGTGTTTGGACCATGATAGGTCCTTTGTGATGTGGACACCAAGGAACTTGAAGCACTCGACCCGCTCCACTACAGCCCRGTTGATGTGAATGGGGGTGTACTCTCCCCTCCGTTGCTGTAGTCCTGTAGTCCACAATCAGCTCCTTTGTCTTGCTGACGTTGAGGGACAGGTTATAGTCTTGGCACCACACTGCCAACTCTCTGACCTCCACCCTATAGGCTGGCTCATTGTCGTCAGGGTGATCAGGCCTACCACTATCGTGTTGACTACAAACMTAATAATGGTGTTGGAGTTGTGCGTGGCCACACYGTCGTGGGTGAACAGAGAGTACAGGAGGGGARTAAGCATGCACTCCCGAGGGGCCCCCATGTTGAGGGTCAGGGTGGCGGATGTGTTGTTGCCTACCCTCCTCACCTGGGGTTATTTATAACGGTTTATAAGTATTTTATAAACTGTTCATTTCAAGTTTGTAGTTCTATAATAAACYGTTGTCATAAACAGTTAACCCATTGTTTGAAATTGTGAGCTCGTTAGCTGCTTGTTAAATAATCAGCTCAGAAAATAAGAGCTTGCCTGTGACACAATTACTCCAACAGTTGATATTACTGAGAAAAAAAACATTACCTGATATGTAAACACACAAAGGCCCAGAAGACTCTCCTTATCTTTTATTCTACCTAACAACTGCAGAGGGTAGCCTAGCAAGCCAACAGCCAGGCAGGGCTATGGCATTACAGGTTCTGGGCTCAGTGCTCTGCTATCCCATGAACAGACGGACCTTCTAATCAACCATAAACACCCCTCAGCCCGTTTTCAAAACACTCGGGTCATGTGATGTCACAAACACTGAGAATTGCCCTAGGGCAATGGGCTGGGCTGAGAGGAATTCTAGAAGGCAGAGATACTCCGAGTCGATATTGAAGGAATTCCCCTTGACCACACCAACAAATTGTGGAAAACAAACATTATTTTCTATTGACCCCCGTTGTAAAAGAGGCAACTTCGTAGTTGATTTAATGTTGTAAAGAGTTAACAAAACATGCCGAAAAGTTCCTGTATTGTTCAATGTACAAGTAACCAGGTCAAAAATCCCGACCTACAGTTCACAATGCTCAGACATTGGGAAATACAGCCTGCAAGAAGAGCCGCTGATTTTGGGATTGTATATCGATTAACTCTCCTTAAATTAWGATTTATTCGTTTTAGTCTCTGAATCGTTTAATCAAACTTTTCACCACCAGTTCCTGATATCAGGGCACAAAAACTACAATCTGTCTCCTGAAATAGCCTAGTGTGCATGGGTACACATGTCGTCTCAGTGCTGTACTCTTGACTACAGCTGCAAAGAGGCTTTGGCAGACTTATTGCTGAGACAATTTGTTCTAAATGTTTGTGGTAAAGAGCAACATAGCAGGCTGTAGAACATTGCTGGAATAATATAATCTTTAGGGTAGCTAGAAGATGTAACAAATTGGCGTTTTAAGAAACAGGACATGGTTATGCACTCTCCTTTTTTGATATTCAATGATAATTAAATGATAATGATATTCAAATCCTGGCCTGCACTCACTTCTCAATTCCCCTCARGAGTGCACCTTTTGTGGAAAGCTCTGGTGGGAAAACCTCTTGGGGCAATTAGGAGAAGTAACAGAATGGCATTTGAAGCAACAGGGCATTCCTTTTTGCATTTGTCCTTTTTGATATTCAATTATATTGAATGATAATGATATTCAAAGCCCGCCCTCCCTCCTCAATTCCTCTCCTGAGTGCACCTTTGAAAAGTGTGTGAATCCCCATTCCTTCTGCTGAACTTTCATCTCCATTTGATTTACAGTGAGTGAGTCCCACTTCATATGATTATTATACTGTATTCTAGTCAAGGCTCATTCATATAAACTACTGCTGTACATCGCTTTTCTACTCATATACTGTCCATACACACCATTATTACAATATATTTATGTTCCGGACATGGACATTGCTCGTTCTTATATGTCTTTCTTAATTTCTTTATTTAGATTTTTTTGGGATTATGTATGTATTGTAAGGTATTACTGCACTTTTAGAGCTAGAAACATAAACATTTCGTGCACTTAACGTCTGCTAAATATGTGTACACAACCATATACATTGCATTTGATTTGGATTCTAAATAATGTACTTTTTTTGTAGGGCAAATCAAGTCTAATTCCCTCTATTTCTCGGTTTGACTTGGCAGTGAGAGTCAGAAGCAATGAGTTCACACGTCAGAGGACTGGAGTCACAATTAAACTGTCTGTGGGGCACAGATGTAACTGCTGACAACACCAATAATCCATAAAACAATTCTGCTGTATGTGTGACATCAGGAACAATTGTGGCTAACACGGTCATGTGGCACGCGGGAGATCCGAAAGTGGAAGTCCATCACTTCGCTCCAATAATTTAATCTCTGTAACCCACACTACACCTTTCATCGGCAACATTATCTGATACAAATTACCTACAGAAATCCCTAGTTCAGGACTCTCCAACCCTGTCCTGAGAGTTAAACATCCTTACGCAGCTGATTCTGATTATTAGCAGGTTGATGAAGTGAATCAACTCTTTGGCAGCATGATTTCCTTAAACACATTGATGAGGCATCGAGGCTTTCATTGTGTAATTGTGAAAAACATATAGTTACTTTGGTGACTATTTTGTTACGTAACAGCTTACTTAGCTCACCGAAACAAGAGTTGGCGAAYCCGTACCACATGCACCCGTGCTTCCCGTACAGCCAGCGTGCCTGTAGACTGGATGCGAAGCTGAGCGTGGTGCCACAGAGGCACACCAGCATGTCACTCACGCTGATGTTCAGCAAAAGCATGTTCACAGGAGTCCGCAGAGTTTTGAACTTAATAAACAGGATCAATACCACCAGGTTATTGATGAAACCAAAAACCATAATAGATCCAAGGAAGACGGACATCACATGGTGTCCGGTCCGAGACAGCCTTTTCGCCGGGGGCTCGTTCCATTCTTGATCCAGAGAGCTCAGTGGATCCTCGATGCTTCCATTAGAGCTGAAGTTTAAATTAGCCACCTCGGTATACATCGTTTGCAGTGATCCACATTCGAGAATGTCTCACATGGAGATACAATTATAATATTTCAACCGTCAATGAACTACAATAGGCAYCAGCATCACGTTTTCAATTGGCAATATCAACTGCCGACGGAGTTGTAGGCTAGAGGTGGTAGTATAGAGCCCACGGTAAAAAACTTAAACTTCATTTTCTGAACATGAATCCAGAATCCTTGTATCCTCAAGAGGTGCAAAACAGGCTCATTCCGCTTGGAAACCGTAGTAGACAATTATGGTMTTGCAAAWTGGAGTTGAAAATAATGTTTAATGCAAATAGAAATAGTAATGATAAATCGATAATAATGATAAATCAATAATAATAGCCCCTAATATCCGATCAATCCAGATGAATCCAAATAGGAATCAGGTCATCACCATATAACACTTGCGTAAAATAAACTATACTTGCGTAAAATAAAACTAGTCGAAGCATTATAATAAGATTATTATTATACGGTTACTTTAGTTGGCTTGTCTCTCTCCAAAAYCTATGGCACAGACGAATACAATCCAATGGCACTTSTCTTCTCATAGCTCCACCACATTCAGATTAYAACGCATASACTGAGCGCGCGTAKTTTGGTTGGCCTTCCTTTAGTAGCGCCAGTGGGTTGCGTTTATCTGTCGCGAAGGCGACTAGAGCGTAACATAATGACGCAATAAAAAAGCTATCGCCTACCAAGCAGAGAGAAAAAGCATTGTAGCCTCCCCCTTGTGTGTTGGTATAACTCARCCATTCCCTGACAGGTGAGTCATTTCTGAGATCTATCACGCAGGAACTTCAACTACCAGTGGTCATTATGATTAATAACACTAAACTAACTCCATTCCTATTGAATTTATTAAAGAAGTTATTTAAACAAATGACACAAACCTAAAAGTAAGAGTTTGTTTTACACAATTGCATAGAAAGGTGTTTCGTGTTTCATGTGTTCGTTTTCATTTTGGGGCTGAAAAACGGGAAATTCCCAAGAAAAGTGTAGAAAAAAAAGACTGCCCTTTCATAGGTGATCATCAGGGGATTGAGTTCAACCACAACTCTATCTCTGAGATTCTGCTTTACTTGAACATGAAGGACATGGATTCTCACACTGATGTTCCCTCTCTATTCCATGTAATATTAAGTTTACTGTTTACTGTTCCCTGCTTCCCTATAATCTTTGTAGAATAATGAGCAATGCAGCATAGAGTATATTGTAGCCCATGACACTTCCATGACAGTTCTAAGTCTTTCAGCAGATATAGCACAATCACAGAACATTATAAATACTATAGGGAAAGAATGAAATATTTTTAAAGTTCACAATAAGTATTGATGAGTCAAAAACCCTTATGTAAAAACCATATGTGGAAAATCACATGATGTTTTGCAAATGTAAAATTTATTCCACATGTAAAATGAATTTTCACATAACCTTTCAAATGTGAAATCAGAACACTTCATATGTGATAATATTTCACGTGGTGCCTTGTTGTTATAGGATGTCCTCAGAACATCAAGCAGTCGCAGTGTTTTCAACTTACACACTTGACCCACATGATTACATTGTGCATGTTTTTTAAAAATGTAATTGTTATTCAACATGTCCTCTCCTGAGATTTGAACTCATGACCTCTTGGTTCATGGCGTTCCGATCTTCCTGCTATGCCTCCATGTCTGTGTCATCAACTAATTTCACCTGTATTCCTACACTTTGAACTTCAAAGTAGATCTCAGCTTTGTTAAAAATACACTCAAGAAAAATTATTATATTTATAAAAGTCATTCAGGAGTAACATTGAAACAGAATAATATTCCTCACCAACATTAGACAACTAACAGAAAACCCTCYAATTGCTGAAATTGTCACACCCTGATCTGTTGTCTTTGTGCTTGTCTCCATCCACCTCTAGGTGTTGCCCATCTTCCTCATTTCCCCCTGTGTATTTATACCTGTGTTCTCTGTTTGTCTGTTGCCAGTTCGTTTTGTTCCTCAAACCTACCAGRGGTTTTCCCCTTGCTCCTGCCTTGTCTATTTTTCCTGTTTCCCGGTTTCGTCCTTTCTGCCTGCCCTGACCCCGAGCCTGTCTACCGTCCTGTACCTTTGTCCCACTACTCTGGATTACCGACCTCTGCCTGACCTGACCCCGAGCCCYTCTACCGTCCTGTACCTTTGCCCCACTACTCTGGATTACCGACCTCTGCCTGACCTGACCCTGAGCCTGCCTGCCGCCCTGTACCTTTGCCTGCCCGTGTTCGATTTAATACACTRTTGTTACTTCGACATTGTCTGCACCTGGGTCTTACTTTCAAACCTGATAMAAATAAGTAAATGAAATCAATGAGGAGAGAATAGTCAGATTAATAACTGATAACTAAGATAGCAGTGCAGATGGCACGCTWTCGCTAAGTGCAGAGAGGTATTATAGGTCAAGAATCTTTAGAGGACTTTTGCAAATGCTAAATACTTTGTGGTGCAGGAGAAATATCAGCATATCCCAAATCCAGAGGTTGTGAGTTCAAATCCCAGTCGGGGTCAAATTGGAAAGTCAGCACTAAGTGATCATGTCAAATGTCATCATATTGATTAAAGGTGTTTATGCTATTTTAGCTGAATAGCATACCACTTACCTTAAACCACCCCATACCATTTCACTACTTCCCTTACAAAAAACATATGTAAAATGTGTTCACGGTGAGCTGAAATTTTCACGTGAAAACAAGAGAAACCTGAGGTCAGTTGTTCAAACCACGTGTTCACCTGTATTACATTTAGAAGGAGAATAACATGTTTTCACCTCACATGTGAATTGCAGATTCACATTTGAAATTTGCAGTTGCACATGTGAAAACATAACTCTCACATATCAAATTGCATTTTCACATGTGAAAAACTTTCACATGTGAAAATTGAATTTGTACTTTCACATGTAAAAAAAAATTCACGTGAAAATCTAACTCTCACATGTGGAATTGCATTTTCACATGTGAAAAACGTTCAATTGTTGTCATGTATAGTTTCATGATATCACATTGAAATATTGCATCCCCATGTTGTCACATTTATTTCACATGTGTAGATTCATGTTATCACATGTTGCTATTACATGTTGTCATATGTTATCACATTAACTAGCCACAGTTGAAGTCGGAAGTTTACATACACTTTGGTTGGAGTCATTAAAACTTGTTTTTCAACCACTCCACAAATTTCTTGTTAACAAACTATAGTTTTGGCAAGTCAGTTAGGACATCTACTTTGTGCATGACACAAGTAACTTTTCCAACAATTGTTTACAGACAGATTATTTCACTTATATTCACCGTATCACATTTACAGTGGTCAGAAGTTTACATAAACTAATTGACTGTGCCTTTAAACCAGCTTGGAAAATTCCAGAAAATGAGTCATAGCTTTAGAAGCTTCTGATAGGCTAATTGACATCATTGAGCCAATTGGAGGTGTACCTGTGGATGGTATTTCAAGCCTACCTTCAAAACTCAGTGCCTCTTGCTTGACATCATGGGAAAATCAAAAGAATCACCAAGACCTCAGAAAAAAAAATTGTAGAACCTCCGCAGGTCTGGTTCATCCTTGAAGCAATATACAAACGCCTGAAGTTGCCACGTTCATCTGTACAAACATAGTACGCAAGTATAAACACCCTGGGACCACGCAGCCGTCATACCGCTCAGGAAAGAGACTCATTATGTCTCCTAGAGATGAACGTACTTTGGTGCGAAAGTGCAAATCATCCAGAACAACAGCAAGGACCTTGTGAAGAAGCTGGAGGAAACAGGTATAAAAATATCTATATCCTCAGAAAACGAGTCCATATCGACAAATGTAAAAGGCTGCTCAAGGAAGAAGCAAGAAGAACCACTGCTCCAAAAACTGACATAAAAAAGCCAGACTACGGTTTGCAACTGCATATGGGGAAAAATATATCTTTTGGAGAAATCCTCTGGTCTGTTGAAACAAAATAGAACTGTTTGGCCTTAATGCACGTTATGTTGGAGGAGAAAGGGGAGGCTTGCAAGCTGAAGACACCATCCAACCGTGAAGCACCGGGGTTGTAGCATCATTGTGGGGTGCTTTGCTGCAGGAGTCTGGTGCACTTCACAAAATAGATGGCATCATGAGGGAGGAAAATGATGTGGATATATTGAAGCAACATCTCAAGAAATCAGTCAGGAAGTGAAAGCTTGGTCCACAAGAGTCTTCCAAATGGACAATGCCCCCAAGCATACTTCCAAAGTTGTGAAAAACGGCTAAAGACATCAAAGTCAAGGTATTGGATGGCCAATACAAAGCCTGACCTCAATCCTAAGAAAATTTGTGGCAGAACTGAAAAAGCATGTCGAGCATGGAGGCCTATAAACCACTCAGTTACACCACTCTGTCAAGAAATGGGCCAAATTCACCCAACTTATTGGAAGCCTGTGGAAGGCTACCCGAAACCTTTGACCCAAGTTAAGCTAATCTAAAGCAACTACCAAATACTAATTAAGTGTATGATAAACGTTCTACCCTACTGAATTTGATGCAAAGAATAAAAGCTGAAAAATAAATCATTTCTCTCTGACTATTATTTCTGAGAATTGTCACATTTTAAAATTAAAGTGGATCTACTGACCTAAACAGGGAATTACTAGGAATATAATGCAGGAGAATTGTGAAAAAAAAAAAAAAACTGTGTTTAAATGTATTTGGCTAAGGTGCATGTAAACTTCCGACTTCAACTGTATATGACCGAGTTCAAACGTATAGCGAACACCTTTTCACGGGCTGCAAAATGTACTATTGTTTTCATTAGACACACGCTCCCCCTCTTATGTTTTATTGCTTTAATAATATCTTCWTGMACTTCTTGTTCTTGTWTTTCTTCATCATCATCTTCATCAKCACCATCATCACCACCACCACCATCATCACCCCCACATCAATATCCTTCACCAAACYATCTTCCCTGGCGTCATAATATAATCAATCAGAGTTTATTGGTCATACGTACACCGATTTGCAGGTGTTACAGCAGGTGCAGRGAAATGCTTATGTTACTAGCTCCAACAGTGCAGTAGAATGTACAGTAGATGTACAAATAAACGTATAATAAAACAATCTAAACAATAACTCAAGAAATGACAGAATGGGTCTAATCAACAACCCAGAGTTGATATATTAGAGTGAAAATGTGTCTGATTCCAGAATATACAGTATATACGTGGTGTGTATAAACAGCATATAAGTAAGGCAGCTCCTAGCATCTTCCCATTTACCAAATTGGCAGTCAAGGAGAAGTAGTGCAGTGCTTCATCATTGTCATTACCACCTTCACCACCACCATCATATTCATCACCACATCATCATCCTTCTCCACTAAGTCGACAGTCTCTTCCCTGACAATGTGAAGCAGCTCTGAGCGTCTTCCCATTTACCCAACTTGGCAGTGAAGGAGAAGTGGTACGGCGCGGTGCGTCTTCCTGTGTCCTTGCCYCCACCAGACCCTGTTAGTCATGGATTCATGCTCACGCTGACTTGTCGTTCAAGTCTAGTCACGCTCCTGTAATCACGCTGTTATTTATGGATAAATTCCTCTGTTGAAGGCCTGTAACACATAATGCATTGATTAACCTTGTACAAATCAAATCAACTCAAAGTTTATATCTCGCGTACAGAGATTAGCAGATGTTAAAGCAGGTGCAGCGAAACGCTTTTGTTTCTAGCTCCAGCAGTGGAGTAAATGTCTAAAAGTACTAATACACAAATAATCCCAAGAAGAAAAAGAGAGAGAAAAAAGAAGAAACAAGAGATATAGAAATATCAGGAGCAATATCAGAGTCTGGGATGTACATACAGTATGTGGTGTGTATAGACAGTACGGACAATATATAAGTAGGAATAAGGTACACTACCTGGCCAAAAGTATGTGGACACGCCTTCAAATCAGTGTGACTGTACTGTATTCAGTATTAATGCCCATGATTTTAGAATGAGATGTTCGACGAGCCATGTTGTGTACAGCAGTTGTTATATAGGATGAGTTAAATCGAGACTACAATAATGTACATATGAAGTGAGTAATCAATTAGCTACATTTTTCGGAGATSAAATTACATTTCAGCAGAATAATGTTGCAGGAATGCTAATCTCATCTGTTTCTTATTTACATTTACATTTCAGTCATTTAGGAGACACTCTCATCTGTTGTCCTGTTGTTTTGTGTGTGATTCTGATAATAATCTGTCTGAAGACAGAAAGACAGAGCATGTGGAGCACTGGAAGAGCTCCCAGACATGGGGCTAGCATCTGGCTGTCACATGCTGGTCAAGCCACAGGCACAGGTCCTTCTTGACCTTGAAACAAATACAGTAGAGTAAAAAATAATATGAGTGTTGAGGGACTGAATATAGTAAATGAATAGACGAACTGATGGACAGACGGAAAGACAGATACATAAGGTATAGTAGATGTCTCCCGAGAGGCGCAGCGGCCTAAGGCACTGCATCACAGACCCTGGTCCGATCCCGGGCTGTYTCACAACTGGCCGTGATCAGGAGTCCCATAGGGCGGTGCACAATTGGCCCAGCGTCGTCCGGGTTAGGGGAGGGTTTGTCTGGGGTAGGCCGTCATTGTAAATAAGAATTTGTTCTTAACTGACTGGCCTGGTCGCAGAGTGTCCAGATGTGAAGCAAGGGGCTCAGTCCGTGGCAGGGGGCTTCCCGTCTGGGGCACAGGAGATGTAGGCAGGGACATGGGAGAAAAGGGTGATTGAACAGGGAATACAGTCCGTGGCTCCGGGGAACCACGCGGTGACACAGGGAGGAAGACTGAGTGAGTGGGCTGTCTGGAGCCTTGTCTGCGGCGCCTGGGGGTGGGTTCTTGGGGAGTGTCATTTCCAGAGAGGGGAATTGTGGTGGTCCCTGAGGTTTGGGGAGAAGAGGCCCCTCTGTATGGGGCTAACCTGTCCTGGTGCAGTGCTACCTTTCTTCCCCTGGGAGAAAGCTGCACCCAGTACACAATCTCCCATACCCTCTCCAGGACGCTGCAGGGCCCAACCCAGTGGCTGTCCAACTTGGGGAATCTGCATTTTTTCCTTAGGGGGCTGTAGACCCAGAACAGCTCCCCAGCCACAAAGTGCCTTCCCCGGGTGTGCACGTCATAGTTCCTCTTCTGCCTCACACCTGAATTCACCAGCTGCTCTCTGGTGAAGGTGTGGGCTGTCTCCAGGCGGTCCTGGAGTCTCCGGGCATACTCCGGCCCCGGGGGAACATGAGGGCTATCTAGGGGCCGACCAAACGCCATCTCTGCAAGGGTGCGGATCTCTCTCTCCCGCTCCACAAGACCATCACTTTGAGGATGGAGAGGAGTAGTGCGGGTCTTGTGCATACCCAGCCTCTCACACATGGTGGCGAACACACGGGACTCAAAGTTTCTGCCTTGGTCGCTGTGGATGGACTCCGCAGCTCCAAACCTGCTGAACATCTCCTCTCTCAGGGCTTCGACGATGGTCACTGCCTCCTGGTCAGGCAGAGCATAGGAGTCAGGCCATTTTGTGAAATAGTCCATGGCTGTGAGCACCCAGCGGTTTGCACTGTCTGTGGTGGGGAACGGCCCAACTACATCCACCCCCACCCTCTCCATGGGAGCCCCAACTGGGAACTGTTGGAGCTGAGCATGAGAACAACATGGAGGGCCGTTTCTTGCTGTGCAGTTGTCACAGCGGCTGTCCAGCCCTGACGGTGTCCACCCCCCCCCCCCATGAGTGCTCTGGAGCACAGCCTCCTGCAGTGCTTTTAGGACCACCACCTGCCACCTCTCCTCTCCCATAGCTGGCTCCTTCCATACCCGCTGTAGCACGCCATCAGCCAGCCTCAGTCTCTCAAACTTTGACCACAYCCCTTTGGTCGCGAGTGAGGGCGCTGCCACCTCTTCCCACGGTGGCCTCAGCTGCCCCTCTACCCACTGTAGCACTGGCTGGAGGGCGGTGTCCCGTCCCTGCTGTTGCCCTCATTCAGCCATGTCGACAGTCTGCAGCTCACAGCATACAGGCCCTCGCCCGACCCACTGTGGCACAGACCCCTCCTCCTCACACATCTCTCTCTCACGGGCCTCTCTCCGCTCACAGTGGCGGTGCTCGACTGCAGTACAGGGCTGACGGGACATGTCGTTGGCGTTGGAGTGGCGTGCCCAGGCCCTGTGCACCACTGTGAAGTCATACGGCTGAAGCTCCTCCAACCAGCGTGCCACCTGCACCTCTGGCTCTCTGAAAGACATGAGCCACTGGAGAGCAGAGTGGTCAGTCCTTACAGTAAAGTGCAGGCCACCCAGGTAGTACTTGAAGTGTTTGATGGAAGCCACTACAGCAAGGAGCTCCCGCCCTGTGACACAGTAGAGGCGCTCATGTTTGTTGAATGTTTTGCTGAAGTACGCCACCACTCTCTCCCCCTCTGGCCCCACCTGGGCCAGCACCACCCATGCTCACATTGCTCGAGTCTGTGTCCAGGATAAAGGGCAAGGTGAGGTCAGGGGAGGGGGGCGAGCACAGGGMCCTCGATTAGTGCACGTTTGAGGGTGTTGAAGGCCTCCTCACACTCCACTGTCCAAGTGAAGGCCTTGTTCTGCGGCAGCAGGCAGTTCAGGGGAGCAGTGATGCTTGAGAAGCCCTGTACAAACCTCCTATAGTACGAGGCCAGGCCCAGGAAGCTCTTCAGCTGATGCTGGTCGGTGGGGGTGGACCAGTCTCAGACAGCCCCCACCTTGTACTCCATGGTGCTGATACCCTCCTTCCCCACATAGTGGCCCAAGAAGGACACCTCTCTCCTCATGAAGTGACACTTCTTGGGGTGGAGCTTCAGGTCTGTGGCAGCCACCCTCTCCAGCACATGCCGTAGTGCCCCCAGGGCTGACTTGAAGGAGCTGCCATAGGACAGGATGTTGTCGTGGTATACCAGACACTCCTGTCGGGGGATGCCATCCAGCACCCTGTCCATCAAACACTCAAAAGTAGCTGGAATGTTGCACAGGCCGAAGCACAGGACCTTGAACTGCCAGAGCATGTGGAGAGCATCCTGACTGGTTGCATCACTGCCTGGTATCGAGAGCATCCTGACTGGTTGCATCACTGCCTGGTATGGCAACTGCTCGGCCTCCGACCGCAAGTCACTACAGAGAGTGCGAACGGCCCAGTACATCACTGGGGCCAAGCTTCCTGCCATCCAGGACCTCTATACCAGGCGGTGTCAGAGGAAGGCCCTAACAATTGTAAAAGACTCCAGTCACCCTAGTCATAGACTGTTCTCTCTGCTACCGCACGGCAAGCGGTACCGGAGCGCCAAGTCTTGGTCCAAGAGGCTTCTAAACAGCTTCTAACCCCAAGCCATAAGACTCCTTAACATCTAGTCAAATGGCTACCGAGACTATTTGCAGTGCCCGCCCCCTCATCCCTCTTTACACCACTTCTACTCTCTGTTGTCATCTACGAATAGTCACTTTAATATCTCTACCTATATCCTATATAGATATACCTATATATATCTCTATGTACAGATATCTCTAATATCTGTACATACTACCTCAAATAACCGGTGCTGCAGCACATTGACTCTGTATTGGTAGCCCCCTTGTATATAGTCTCGCTATTGTTATTTCACTGCTACTCTTTAGTTACTTGTTATTTTTATCTCTTATTCTTATCGGTATTTTTTAAAACTGCATTGTTGGTTAGGGGCTCGTAAGTAAGCATTTCACTGTAAGGTCTACACCTGTTGTATGCGGCGCATGTGGCTAATGAAATTTGATTTGATCTGGGTTTCTAGGGATAGAAGGAATTATGGTTAACAATGTGATAGGGAACACTGTTGATGCAGCCTCAGACACGTACCCTCAGAGATTATCCTCCCCTGTCACATTAGTGTGTTATGTTCTGTCAACCAGATCTTGAACAAACCAAGCCGTTACCTTGTTAACCTAGGCTACGTTTTGGAGCAGGCCCAAGAGCTCTCACGAGTTACCGCTTAATCCAGGAATGACCTCCTCTTGAAAAAACGTTTCAATGTTTTCTGGCAGCAAATCAGAAGATCACCTCATTAAAAGGCAATGTAATCCTTCACCTCTCCAGAACAATGAGGATTAGATGATATGGTGTTCACACCACTGTGCTTAGTGTGCTTACTGTCTATGGTTTGGGACAGCACCTGTCCAGACATCATGTGGACAGTCTGGACACTGTTCATGGGCCCTTCTGTACCTCCCTGTGATTAGCCTTTGATGGTAACAGTCTGTTAGTACCATAAGCCTTTTGGTTTGTTTTATCACCTTTCCCAGGAACCTGTTTTTACATTTATATCACTATAATACTCTACCTCGATCAAACTGATGYGGGATGAATTCAATCCAAATTAATTCCTCCCATCCTGCTTGTCTGCCCGACGATTTGTTACTGTATCTGACAGGAAGCGTTCTTACCTTGACTTGCAAAGCAGCAGCTCACCTTCAGAGAGGACCTTGCTTTAATATCGACTCCTCATTGCGCTGTTATCTTGTCATTTTGACTGTGTCACATTGAACAGTGTCTCGACCAGCAACATGTAGCAATAATGGAAACGAAAATAGGAGAACAAATACTYTTCAAGGACAACACAAGGCTGAAGAAGAAGAAGGCCTATATGGCTCTAGATTCTCAAGTTTATGGTAGAAACATCCCACAGTTTGYGAAGTCACCCAAAATGAATTTCAACAAGTAGGTGAATTTATAGAAACTACTCATACAAAGATCTAAAGTTGAATAAATTGAAGAGAAGCTGAATTTGAGGAATCRGTTGTTGTTGATTGACAGTGGACACAAGAGCCAACTCGAGCCACACTGACTGCAAGGCAATGCTATCCATACGCAACTGCTTCAAGAATGGACGTTTTGCACTACAGGATTGAAAAGTAGGCCAGAGAATTGTTCGATCACTTCTTCTGTGACTGTGTTTCTGTGCATTCCTTTGAAAGTATTTGTTTCGGTTTCTGTGTGTGTGTGATTGTTTGTTTATTCATTACATTTGTGGCCAAGCCGGTGGGATTCAGGAAAGGAGTCTCATTGAATGAGGAACTTAGTGCACTACTGTTCCATAGATTTACTGAAATCCATYCTCCTTTTGTCTTTGCCAGGAGGGCTCTTCATAAGAAATCATTCAGAATTAGGACCACCAACCATATCAATTGTTCATAAAGGCTTTGCTAAAAATTATTATTTTCATATTGATACAGGGGTACTTTGTGCAGTGTCAGTRTAGCACTYGAAGGAATAGTCTCCCAATTGAGAGTCACAACCACAGCCAGGCATGAGGTCTCTAGGGGTCAAGAGACATGGCAGTGAGCATGGGTGTCTAGATGGGCCTAGAGAGAGAGACTGAAGAGTCACCCAAACATGATGTGTGCGGAGGGATCGCCTGCGGTAAACAGACTGGCACACTGATGGGCCCCCGAGACCCCCTGCAGCCCATACGTAGTATTATCTTCAGAAACAACAGCTGTTGCATTTACCACATTTAAACGTAACAAAACAACTCCCATATACTCTACTGGGATTGGACAGGGTTGATAACGAAGTTCAGTGCAATGTTCAGTACACTGAGTAACTAACCTCTCCTTGTGTTATTGTAGCGAGCTACACTATATACCAGYGCTGTCCAACCCTCTTCCTGGAGATCTACCGTCCTGTGGGTTTTCAGTCCAAACCTAATTTAACACACCTGATTCTACTAATTAGCTGCTCAACAAGACCTTAACTAGCCTGAATCAGATGCTAAATTAGGGTTGGACTGAAAACCTACAGGCCGTAGATCTCCAGGAAGAGGTTTAGGCACCTGCCATCTACAGTATACCAAAGTATGTCGAAACCCTTCAAATTAGTGGATTCGGCTATTTCAGCCACAACAGGTGTATAAATTGAACAACAGCATCTTCCATAGAGAAACGTCGGCAGTAGAATGGCCTTACTGAAGAGCTCAGTGACTTTCAATGTGGCACCGACATATCACTTTCCAGCAAGTCAGTTCGTAAAATTTGTGCTGCCGCCGGTCAACTGTAAGTGCTATTATTGTGAAGTAGACTGTTTTGGAGGAACAACGACTCAGCACAAAGTGGTAGGCCACACAAGCTCACGAACGTGACTGCGCGTGCTGAAGCACGTAACGCGTAAAATCTGTGGAGAGTGGAATGTGTGTTCTCTGGACTGATGAATACACTTCACCATCTGGCAGTCCGACGGACGAATCTGGGTTTGGCGGATGCAGGAGAACTCAACCTGCCAATGCATAATGCTGACTGTACATTGTGGAGGAGTAATAATGGTCTGGAGCTGTTCTATGGTTTGGGCTAGGCCCCTTAGTTCCAGTGAAAGGAAATCTTAATGCTACAGCATACAATGACATTCTAGATGATTCTGTGCTTCCAACTTTGTGGCAGCAGTTTGGGGATGGCCCTTTCCTGTGTCAGCATGACAATTGCCCTTGCACAAAGCGAGGTCCATACAGAAATGGTTTGTCGAGATCGGTGTGGAAGAAAACTTGGCTTGCACAGAGCCTGAAGCCGACTGCGAGCCAAGTCTAATCGCCCAAATTAGTGCCCGACTCACTAATGCTCTTGTGCTGAATGGACGCATGTCACGCAGCAATGTTCCAACATCTAGTGGAAATCTTCCAGAAGAGTGGAGGCTGTTTATGCAGCAAGGGGGGACCAAACTCCTTATTATTGCCCATGATTTTTGGAATGAGATGTTCGACAAGCAGGTGTCAACATACTTTTGGTTATGTAGTGTACAATCAGAGCAGGTGTCAGATGAGTTATAATAGGCTACTGGCTGCATTCTCTTCAGCCCTGTCGTAACCAAATCCATGTTGATTACTGTACGAGTTGTCTTGGAGCAGCATGGTGGAAACCAAACAAGCACACACGCAGCAAACACCAACAACAAAACACACAACACACACACACACAACACACTACACAACACACACACACTTTATGTTCTTCTATTGTTGTGGGGACCTAAAATTCATTTCCATTCAAATATTATTTCTGAACACCTAACCCTAAATTAACCCTAACATTTACTTACCATAACCCTAACCTTAACTTAACCCTAACCTACCCTAACTCTAATTATAATGCTAAACTACCCTAAGCTTAAAAATGCCTTTGTCGCCATGGGGACATGGGAAATGTCCTCACGAGGGAGATTTTCTTTGTTTACTATCCCTGTGGGGACTTTTCGGATTTTCGTCCCCACAAGGATAGAAGAGCCAACCAACCCACACACACACAACACACACACACACACACAACACACACCACACACCACACACACACACCACACACACACCACACACACCACACACACACACCACACACACACACACCACACACACACACCAATTCTAAACAGTCTGGTGGAGGCATCATCCTGTCCTCTCCCAGCATGGAACGGACACCACAT
>NC_036852.1:4908696-4913133 GCF_002910315.2 Salvelinus sp. IW2-2015
CATAAACCTGGAATTTCTCAAATTAGTTTGGATGCGGCTATTTCAGCCCACAACAGTGTATAAATTGAACACACAGCATCTTCCATAGAGAAACGTCGGCAGTAGAATGGCCTTACTGAAGAGCTTCAGTGCTTTTCAATGTGGCACCGACATATACTTTCACAAGTCAGTCGTAAATTTGTGCTGCCCCGGTCAACTGTAAGTGCTATTATTGTGAAGTAGACATGTTTTGGAGGAACAACGACTCAGCACAAAGTGGTAGGCACACAAGCTCACAGAACGTGACTGCCGAGTGCTGAAGCACGTAACGCGTAAAATCTGTGAGCAGTGGAATGTGTGTCTCTGGACTGATGAATCACACTTCACCATCTGGCAGTCGACGGACGAATCTGGGTTTGGCGGATCCGCAGGAGAACTCAACCTGCCAATGCATAATGCTGACTGTAACGTTTGTGAGGAGTAATAATGGTCTGGAGCTGTTTCTATGGTTTGGGCTAGGCCCCTTAGTTCCAGTGAAAGGAAATCTTAATGCTACAGCATACAATGACATCTAGATGATTCTGTGCTTCCAACTTTGTGGCAGCAGTTTGGGGATGGCCCTTTCCTGGTCAGCATGACAATTGCCCTTGCACAAAGCGAGGTCCATACAGAAATGGTTTGTCTGAGATCGGTGTGGAAGAAGAACTTGGCTTGCACAGAGCCTGAACGCCGACTGCGAGCCAAGTCTAATCGCCCAAAATTAGTGCCCGACCATCGACCTCACTAATGCTCTTGTGGCTGAATGGACGCATGTCCACGCAGCAATGTTCCAACATCTAGTGGAAATCCTTCCCAGAAGAGTGGAGGCTGTTATAGCAGCAAAGGGGGGACCAACTCCTTATTATTGCCCATGATTTTGGAATGAGATGTTCGACAAGCAGGTGTCCACATACTTTTGGTTATGTAGTGTACAATCAGAGCAGGTGTTCAGATGAGTTATAATAGGCTACTGGCTGCATTCTCTTCAGCCCTGTCGTAACCAATCCATGTTGATTACTGTACGAGTGTCTTGGAGCAGCATGGTGGAAACACAAACAAGCACACACACACACACACGTTATGTTATTCTATTGTTGTGGGGACCTAAAATTCATTTCCATTCAAAATATTATTTTCCCTAACACCTAACCCTAAATCTAACCCTAACATTTACCCTTACCATAACCCTAACCTTAACCCTAACCCCTTACCCTAACCCTAATTATAATGCTAAACCTAACCCCTAAGCTTAAAATAGCCTTTGTCGCCATGGGGACATGGGAAATGTCCTCGCGAGGGAGAATTTTCTTTGTTTTACTATCCCTGTGGGGACTTTTCGGGATTTTCGGTCCCCACAAGGATAGAAGAGCCAACCAACCCACACACACACACACAAACACACACACACACACACATACACACAATTTCTAAACAGTCTGGTGGAGGCATCATCCTGTCCTCTCCCCAGCCAGGGAACGGAACACACACTGTCTGATTACATAATCATCCAATTACTTTAACATCTCCCTGTTGTTCTCTCTTTACTCTCGGTTGATAAGGTTTTGTRCCTSCACYCTCTGACACAAAAMAAGCATTATACTGTCCACTCAATGRATGACACTTGCATTGACTGATCTCATCCAAACACAGCAGATCATCCATCTAACACCTTCAATTAACAGCCTGCCTGCTCTTATGTAGTGTTTGAATAAATATATTTCCAGGAAAAAGAGTAGGCTGGCTAAGTGTTGTTGGAATGTGTCACAATCAAATCATTAGAACTGTGCCTGTCCATGTTCGACATATTGCCAGTGAAGATGACAGGTTAGTGCTGGAGATCAGCTGCACATAGACAGGAAGGAGCTCTTCAGAGAGATGTGAAGGGATGTGTATCCAGCATCTCCTTGAGGCTCTGCGATCAACTGTCACATCATAGAACTACAGTTRGAATGGCATTCTATTCTCATTCTATTTCAYTCTGCCACATCCTGTGACCTGATGGGAGATGGGAGCCATAGATCTACGTATGGATAGCACACAAATGAGAACAWCATCTCTTTGTTTGACAACCTAGCGACTACTAGAATAGTGTTCTATGCTGGGCAAAACCAATGTTCCTGGGTGCATTCTAGATATAGGCTATGGACTCGGCTGCTCTGCACAGATGATTTGATTGTGATATMGATGTGGTTCCTGAGATGAGAACACTTCTCTGGAAAGATCTAATAATCTSCACAGACCTGCACATCATTTGTGTAGGCCTATCTGAGTTAGCACCAACTTGTTATGTGTCTTTTTTGSCCATGATGTCATATCTGTCCTCAATGTATTGCATGTTCTCTCCAGAGGTGCCACCATCGACACTGTTGTAAATTACAGTAGAGCGAAGGTTTCTCTAAACACTAGTCAAATGTCACTAGTTGCCGATCAGTCACAGTGTAAATAACATYAWCTACCCACTGGCAAACACTGTTCGAATCAAATTTGTTTCCATGCAATTTCAAGCGKCAAAATCTATGTGACGACGTTGAATCAACATGGAAAACTGATTGGATTTGCAAAAAGTKATCAACYTAAAGGCATTTCCTCTTTTTAMTCTCCCAGATTTGTACCTAAATCCAATGACATGGGGAGATGTTGTTTTCATATTGAATTCCCTTTAGCTGACAACTCAACCAAATGTAAATCAAAACTAGACGTTGAACTGACGTCTGTGCCCAGTGGGAAAGAGACATAACTGGCTAAAGAGAGAGAGAGTGGTTTATAAAGTGAATGGTAATGCTTCTTGACCTTTCTCCATGGAGAGTCTTCGTTCGGCAGATTGACTCTCATCACACCACTCTTCAGRTTCAAGACATGTTCTGTTTCTCCAGAGCACTGGGACTGGGATTCGAGGAAGATGTTCATCTCTCAAGCCTAGGCTTCACAATATGCTKTTTTTTGTGTAGGAATTACGGTTTCATTATTTTTCGTCTTACTCTGCCAAGTTGAGGAGAAACAGACCTGGTTTTCAGCTCAGCAACTCTGAGATTAGGGCTATGTATTGAAGTTAAATGTGAGAAGGGGAAAAGTAGACTAAATAAACGATGTAGACATTGTATATTATGCTACGCTGGAAAGATGAGTTCAGATTGTACAGTTAAAGTCATAAGTTTACATACACTTATGTTGGAGTCATTAAAACAAAATATACTTTTACAATATCCAACTATGTGGTTGGGAGTTCATTTAAACTACTCAAAATATTTTTATAATTAGGGTTATTATGGCAGGGTTTGGGGTTTAGGTACATCCCATTCTTCTATTTGTGCAATGGTTAACAAGTCATTTTTCTTCTCAACGGAATTGTAATATGGTACAGTATTTACAGATTATTCTTCTCACTTATATTCACTGTATCTTACAATTTCCCGATAGTGGAATCTATATATATGCATAAAAAAATTATATTTCTCAGGTTGTTTTATTAGGATAACAAGGCAAATAAAAACTCTAATATGGTAGGTAACTCCAGCAGGAGCCCAATCCATGAGAATTATCCTCTGTGTTGTTGTTGTTATGGTGTTCTGTATTGTGGTTCGATACCATACGTCCAGAATTCGTAATATTGTTGTCGCAGGTGTGACAGTGGTGATCCTTTGACTAGGTTTCTGCTCGATAATTATACCATGAGCATAGGTGTTAGGAGGTGTTGTGTGCAAGTGTGAATCCAAAAAATGTATAAATATTATTCAAGATATTAAAAATACGTCCGAGCACTACGCAGTATCCAATATATTGGTTTTTTGAGGTAAATGTGAATGGATAAAAGATAAAATCGTGTTTTGATAATCCGGTTTTCGCAGAAAGATTCTCAGATATATAATACTACATGTGTGCTCGCTTTAAACTGCTTCGGAAATCAGAGAAATATGCTCATGGCTTCTAGAAGCTCTTCTTGATAGGTCCTAATTGACATGCGGGCAGATTTGCAGTCATTGGAGGTGTACCTGTGGATGGTATTATTCAGGCTACCATTCAAACCATGTCGCTCTTTGCTTGACATGGGCATATTCGTGAATCAAAAAGAAATCCTCAAGACCTAGAAAAAAATTGTAGACTGCACAAGTCCTGGTGTGTCATCCATTGGAGCAATGTCCAAAGCGCCTGAAGGTACCACGTTCATCTGTAAAAACAAGTACGTAGCAAGTGGATAAACTTGTCGCATGGGACCACCGACCCGTGCATACCCGTTCATTGGAAGGAACGCGTTGGTGTAGGACTGGAGATGAATGATCGTTGGTGAGAAAAGTGCAAAATTCGAATCTCCAGAACAAGCAGCAAATGAACCTTGTGACGATGCTGGGGAAACAGGTATCAACAACAGCTGATTGATCCATTCGGAGTACAACGAGTCTATAATGTTCATGACTGAAAGGC
>NC_036852.1:4913158-4915526 GCF_002910315.2 Salvelinus sp. IW2-2015
TGCTCGGCAAGGAAGACGCCACTGCTCCAAAACCGCCATAAAAAAGCCAGACTACGGTTTGCAACTGCACATGGGGACAAAAAWTTTACATTTTGGAGAAATGTCCTCTGGTCTGATGAAACAAAAATAGAACTGTTTGGCCATAATGACCATCGTTATGTTTGGAGGAAAAAGGGGGAGGCTTGCAAGCCGAATAACACCATCCCAACCGTGAAGCACYGGGGTTGCAGCATCATGTTGTGGGGGTGCTTTGCTGCAGGAGGAACTGGTGCACTTCACAAAATAGATGGCATCATGAGGGAGGAAATTTATGTGGATATATTGAAGCAACATTTCAAGACATCAGTCAGGAAGTGAAAGCTTGGTTGCAAATGGGTCTTCCAAATGGACAATGACCCCAAACATACTTCCATACTTCTTGTTTCTTAGAACRTGCCTAAACTAATTAATAATGGATTTCTTTGTGATGGTGTATATTCAATGGATWTATTCAKATTGACGCCCAGCTACATCAGCCCACCCCTACTCCCACTCCTCAACATGCCAGCACACTATATATAAAATGCTTATGCCGGTTGGAATATGGTAAAGATGGGACCCTTTCAAAGGGGTCATATAAACATTGGCCCCTTTTTTTACAGGCAACATACCATAAGTTGTTTGTGAAAAGTGCAAAGGAAAGAGCAGCTGGAAAATGTCATATTGGTATTCTATTCTAGTAAATCAAGGAGTGATCAAAACCTATTTWAAAAAATGACATGCAACATTTTGGGATTTATTGAAATTGCATTTCATGTAATCAAATCACTTTTATTTCTAGGTTGGATAATACATTCATTATTATTTTTATTTAACCTTTATTTAACTAGGCAAGTCAGTTAAGAACAAATTATTATTTACAATGACGGCCTACAATGATTGCTGTACATGTTGCTTGTCAGTGTGTGAATTTATATTGGTATGAAAATGGATTAGAGGTTTTTTATAACTCACTGCATTAAGATTTAGCATTTATATGCCTAATATTGGATGAATCAAACGATGGTGCAATTATTTTAAAGTATATTTCCTGAATGAAGCCTGTTATAATTGAAATTGAACCGTAATTAAAAGATCAGATTGTTGTATAAATAACCTATCATTCAGTATGTACATAACAGATTTGATTAACTGTCATATCAGCTTGTTTGCATAGCATCAAGCAACAATTACATCACGCTTGTTGATGCCTGCAATTTGTTTGTTGTTGCAATAAAATCYATAGAATCTGCATTGCAGTATTTACATGAAAGCTATTTTTGTCATTCATGGACCCTATTCATGTCCACATCCCTGTTCAACCCTAACCCTTACCCCAACCCTGACGTTAACCGTAACCCTACACTCTAAAAAMAAACGGTTCCTGGACTATCCTTTGGGGTGTTCTTCAAATTGAAACTGTGGGGGAACCCCTCTAAGTTCTTTGAAGAATCCTCCCCTATTATTATTAATAATATGCATAACAATAACACAATATTTTAGTTCTCAGTGTTTATTAGGATTTTAGCGGGGGGTGCTCCTCCCTCAGTACCTCTCTGCTGTTTCCTGAAAGTTGCAGTCACTGTATCATCAGACACCACTACTTAACGAGTTCAGTGTCAGTTTCTTAGACGTTGTCATCTGACCCCAGAATGGAGCTAGGCCTTCACACATACAGTTAACCTTCTGGGGCCCCACGAAGAGAGTGCTTTCTCAGCCGACTCTCCTTACCCGTCTGCTAGTTCACCGAAGAACTGACCGTGCAGGGTGCCACGACCGCTCCAACTCAAATCAGATAAGTTTGCAGACGACACTAAACCTTTATCGGTAGAGCTTGTATAATTACAAATCTAGACGACCGAGAACGTTCACACGTATACGAGGGGAGAGGATGAGGGAGCCTCGGCTATGTGGTTCAGTGAATAATAATCACACTACCAACGTACAAGGACAAAACAGAACGGAGATGATCATGGACTTCTTAGGAAACAGAGAAGAGCAGCACCCCCTAATCTACATGGAAATGGACAAACATAGTGAAGAAGGGGGAAAGTTTTTAAATAGTTCCTTGGCTACACATCACGGACAAACTGAATGGCCCACCACACAGGACAGCGTCGTGGCACGATAGAAGCGAACAGCGCCTCTAGACATACGCAGAGGGCTGACGAAATTTGGCTTTAGTCACCAAAAAACACCAAAACACCCAAGAAGAAGCATTTTTACAGCATGACCAAATCGAGACCTATCCTGTCGGCTAGTGGAGAGTATTCGGATACGGCAACTGCTCCGCCCCCAGCAAACCGTAAGGCTCCTCCAAGAGAGGGATAAGTGAGTCTTGCACAACGAT
>NC_036852.1:4920507-4922127 GCF_002910315.2 Salvelinus sp. IW2-2015
ATCACCGGGGGCAAACTACCTGCCCTCCAGGACACCCACACCACCCGATGTCACAGGAAAGCCAAAAAGATCATCAAGGACAACAACCACCCGAGCCACTGCCTGTTTCCCTCCGCTATCATCCAGAAGGTGAGGTCAGTACAGTTGCATCAAAGCTGGGACCGAGAGACTGAAAAACAGCTTCTATCTCAAGGCCATCAGACTGTTAAACAGCCATCACTAACATTGAGTAACTGCTGCCAACATACTGACTCAAATCTCTAGCCACTTTAATAATAAAAAATTGGATGTAAAAAATGTATCATTAGTCACTTAAACAATATAATGTTTACATACTCTACGTTACTCATCTCATATGTATATACTGTACTCTATACCATCTACTGCATCTTGCCTATGCAGTTCGGCCATCGCTCATCCATATATTTATATGTACATATTGTCATTCATTCCTTTGTTGTTGTGAAATTGTTAGATTACTTGTTAGATATTACTGCATGATCGGATCTAGAAGCACAAGCATTTCGCTACACTCGCATTAACATCTGCTAACCATGTGTATGTGACCAATAAAATTTGATTTGATTTGTTGATTKAAATCTATTGAATTGTGTCCATTGACACAGAGTGTCAAACAACACAGTCATTAGCACAAATACAAAAAGATGGATGGTATCATCATAGAACAATGTCAATATAGATCATACAAGTGTTACGGATACAGGTATCCTGGGGGTATTTGTATTTCTCCTCTGTCCTAGTAACAGGTGGCGGTCATCAGTCATCAGTCGCATCAATCTGAAGACACACCTCCTCCTGTTTCCCTTACCCAATCACATCCCCTTTCCCTTGGTTTAAAAACCCAGTCAGTTGTTTTCTCAGAGTCTCTGTCTCTCCCTCTCGATTTGCTGAAGACCACATATTCTTTCATACCCCACAGTTTAGTTTGTTTGTGTGGATACATCTCACATTGTCTGTTATCATGTGAGTATGTACTGCTGTGGTGTATTATTGTTGGTTTGTTGGTGGGAAAAGGGGATAACCAGCCAAGTTGCCCTTGGGCATACATTACCTGTAGGAAAAAGTTGTCTAAATACCCTAGTTAGAACTGGGTGGGCGGACCACCCACTGTTATTTTATTGTTGTTAGGCAGCTGTTTTTACCCCAGTAAGACTAACTTAGGGGTTTTTGGATAATTTATTCATTTTTCCTGGGACCAGCTAGCCCTTTCCCGCACACCCATTAAGGTGTTGACAATAACTAAAGTGTTTGATACGGTAAGGTTTAGGTTGTCTGGATTCTTTTAGTTCTCACCTGTTCCTTTTCACTGTTGTGAATTGAGCCTATTTTTAGCGGTATCGTCCCCCCCCTCTTTACTTTTCAGTTAAGTGCCTGTCCTGCTGTCTGAAATTTAATCAAATGTTTCAGTTAGGTTCCGGCAAAACCCCAACCAACTAATGAGTCTCTCGATGAACCCACCTCCTATGGGTTCTTGGGATAACACTTTGGGGGCATTTTTCAGTGCCGAAGAATTTAAGGTTCTTCGATGAACTTTGAAGATTTTAGAAAAACCCTTGTTGACCAGTTTTTAGAGTGTAACCAGTATAGTGCATCCAGAAC
>NC_036852.1:4922152-4924955 GCF_002910315.2 Salvelinus sp. IW2-2015
TGTCTGGATTCTTTTATTCTTCACTGTTCCTTTTCACTGTTGTGAATTGAGCTAATTTTACGGTCTCGTCCCCCCCCCTCTTTACTTTGTCAGTTAATGTGCCTGCCTGCTGTCTGAAATTATAATCAAATGTTTCAGTTAGGTTCCGGCAAGAACCCCCAACCAACTAATGAGTCCTCGATGAACCCACCTCCTATGGGTTCTTGGGATAACCTTTTGGCCATTTTTCCAGTGCGAGAATTTAAGTTCTTCGATGAACTTTGAAGATTTTAGAAAAACCCTTGTTGAACCCTCTAGTTTTAGAGTGTAACCCCAGTATAGGTCACCAGAACATCTATCAAACAACCATGAAGAAGAGAGGAGATTTAATACATGAAGACATGGTTGTTTTCTCTGGCTGCTTTTTCCACAGAAACTCTCTCGACCATGGATTAAAGGTTCTAGATTATAGCCTGAGTTATCAGGTAGAACTGAAGTCCAGACCTGTTATACCTCTGCCTTCAATTTACAGRTTGTCTGTTTTCAACCCCTTCCACATCCCTGCCACCATCTTTCTACCCTGGAGACCCATGTGTTATACACTACATTAGTGTCTCTGTCTCTCTGTCTTTATTCGTAAATGAGCACAATATGGGAGGCAGAGGTGACATTAAATAAAGAACGGTGGATAAACAGAAGGTGCGGTGGTGCTGTAGGCTGCATCCCAAATGGCACCCTATTCCCTATATACTGCACTACTTTTGACTAGGGCCGTAGTGGGAAGGGAAAGGGGATACCTAATCAGATGCACAARTGAATGCATTCAGCTGAAATGTGTCTGCTGCATTTAACCCAACCCCTCTTAATCAGTATGTAGGGAATAGGGTGCCATTTGGAACGCATCCTATTTTATAAGACCTCTTGACCTTCTCCCTTATAGTTAACCGTTCTGCTGTAACACCCAGATCATGTCTCCTTGGGAACTGGCTGTAGCTGCACACATTTTGACCCTCAGTTGCACTATAGGAGAGACTGGAACATACAGCACTGTAAAAGGTWAAGGTTACTGCAGATTGTATTAGCATAAAGGGTATTTGACCATTGGGCAGCGCAATGGGGCATTTATCCTGGTTATGTTCAATAGCCTGTCTCTTTAAATGTAATTTAGTGTTATTCTGAATAACCTTAACTAACACAATGTACAACTGGAGACACTCCATWGTTTGGGATATTTAATGGAGGTACAATAGAACCACAGCAAGGCTTGAGAAGTCAGTGGAAAAATCAATATTCTGGGGAGAGATAATAATTGTATTTTCCTCGGCTATTCTTTTCCATACCAAATCCCTCTTTCTTTGTTACTTTGGAGGAAAATCAGTGTTTGATAAAAAAAAAACATTAAATGTTTTTTTATTTATTTGTAGATTTGGATGGTATTTTCCCTTGYAGGGAAGATTGAGGGTCTACAGTAATTCAATTCCCTCCTCCTCACACACAAGCAAACGAAAAGAAGCAAACCCCAAAAGAAAATGATTCTTTCAGACTCRCTTTTTTCTGACTGTTTGATCTGGCTACCAGTGATAATCCAATCACAGCAGACACAGCACAAGATGCCATCTACAGACAATTTCACCCCTGCTAATGAAAACAKATTTTTTTGTGTTCTGTTCTGGTTTTTATTTATTTTAGTCCACCAGGATTCTCTCCATCTTCTCTCCATCTTTSTTAGTTTGTTGGATGATCAGGAATGTCTCGGTCAAAGCGTCTATTTCCACAGAATTCTACATAAGTCCTGTGTCACACTTCCTTTCCAACTTGGCATTCTGAAGAGCACTGAATTAATTCCACCGGCCTTTCCAGCATACAATATCACTTTCCATCTTCAAGATAGGATTGACATAGAACACTGTGTCGGGGGAATGCTTGAGGTMTTTGGACTACTTCGACTTACTCCAACGTGTTATTCATTTCAGTGGAAGGGCAGACATGATTCTCAATGCATGCAAATGGAAGTGAGGAGAGAAACGTAGCACTTTTATCACAAGGGATGCTTTAATACCAAATACAAATCCATGGAAAATAACTTGGCCCTCATAAATTAAACCAAGTTATATGGAGAGCAATGAGTTCTTCTGAAATCAAATAATTCATTCCTGTAATGCACGAATGGTTAGGTTCAGTACCGGATTGAAGATTCTTCCATTCCAACTCATGTTTCTTTCAAAGACCAATCAATCTTATATTGCAAACAATACTTCAGCGGATTAAATGATAACCTAGTCCAGTCTGACATACATCTGTCTAATTGATCCCAGGCTGAGGCATGAGGATCTGCCTGTGAGGGGTCAAAAGAAAATGAAAAACCAGAAATTCAACATATCCACTGATATATCCGTGATTTGGAAATGGTTTCAATTACAACTAGAACTATGTTGCTAAAGTAATACCTACTGTATAAATGTAGAGTTATTTTTCCTCCCAATTTATTTTCATCAAGTTTCCATGAGCAGCTCGTTCCCCTACTTGTATGTCCCGTACCCCTTCAAACATTCACCTCAGCTGCGTACCCGAACCTGCTAGTCACCAAGAGGTCAGCCACACTCTCAGAATTTGGATATTTTGCCATCATTGAAAGGACCATGCGCACACACCCACTAAACCTGACGAACAGCATTTATTAACAATAAGAACAAGAGTGAAGTTTGTCTACAACCCGGCTCTTGGAATGACAAAGAAGAACTCCTATAGGAACCATGGCACAAAAATAATAATCAATATGCGCTATTTAGCCATCTTACATATAAAAACCTTATTTGTTCATCAA
>NC_036852.1:4925182-4942058 GCF_002910315.2 Salvelinus sp. IW2-2015
AAGAATCCACTCTCACATAGGTACATGGTTGCAAAGGGCATCAGTGTCTTAACAGCGCGATTTGGCAAGGCAAGAAACTCTGAGCGCAGCCCTATCCAGAAATCTGGCAGTGGCTTCTGATTAAATTACATTTTCACAGAACTGCTTGTTGCAATTTCGATGAGGCTCTCTTGTTCAGATATCGGTAAGTGGACTGGAGGCAGGGCATGAAAGGGATAACGAATCCAGTTGTTTGTGTCGTCCGTTTCYGGAAAGCACCTGCGTAATTGCGCCCCCAGCTCACTCGGGTGCTTCGCTATATACATTTGACATTGTCCGTAAGCTTGAGTTCATTTGCACACAAAAACATCATACAATGATGGAAAGACCTGTGTGTTGTCCTTGTTAATGCAGGCAGAGAAGAGCTCCAACTTCTTAATCATAGCGTCACTTTTGTGCCGCACATTGAATAAATTTGAATCCTACATTCAGATCATTCAGGCGAAAAAAAAACATCACCCAGATAGGCCACTCGTCAATATGCAAGTGGTCAGACAAGTGAAAATGATGGTCAGTAAAGAAAACTTTAAGCTCGTTTCTCATTTTTTTTAAACGTGTCAGTACTTTGCCCCTTTATAACCAGCGCACTTCTGTATGTTGTAAAAGCGTTACATGGTCGCTGCCCATATCATTGCATAATGCAGAAAATACACGAGTCCAGGGGTCTTGCTTTAACAAAGTTAACAATTTTCACTGTAGTGTCCAAAACGTCTTTCAAGCTGTCAGGCATTCCCTTGGCAGCAAGAGCCTCTCGGTGGATGCTGCAGTGTACCCAAGTGGCATCGGGAGCTACTGCTGGCACGCACGTTACCACTCCAKTTTGTCTTCCTGTCATGGCTTTTGTGCCATCAGTACAGATACCAACACATCTTGACCACCAAAGTCCATTTGATGTCACAAAGCTGTCCAGTACTTAAAAAAAAAAAATCTCACACATACACAAAATAAAACAAAATCCTATTAGGTGGTACATGTATAAGAAGACAGCATATAGTCATTACAAGCAGTGTAGTTAAGCCCAACATAAATATTGAGTGTAGTACAGCACAGAGTAGCAGCAGATCGTCAGCCCAGTTATGAAGTGGGACTAGACCATTTATCCAGTATCGGCTGCCATATTTTGTAAAACAATGGACTTCTATTGGAGGTGTTGTATCGAATCTTTTCCATATGTATTACATTCCCTAAATCCCGTAACCACATTTCAAAGGTAGGTACAGTCTCCAATTTCCAAAATTGCAATATGAGCCTTTTGGCTAATAGAGTACAACGAGAGACAGCTTTCCCTTCCTGGTTATTCCCATCAACTGTACCAAACAGAGCGATCAATGGGTCTGGGGCTAGAACTCTATCAAAGGCCTTAGATAAGTAATCAAAAATGTTATTTTTGAGTCCTAGTATATGCATTGTAATTTAGGGCTGTCCAGAATAGAGTAGTGACGAAGTAAACGTTCCCTCCTCCTGCTTGCACCTCTCACACAGTGGTGAGGTGTCCGGGAATATTTTATGCAGTTTTACTTTTGAGTAGTGTAACCTGTGTATCACCTTAAACTGTACAAGGTTGTGTCTGGCATTTCACTGAAGCTGTGGTTATATATTCCTGAGAGCTTCTATCCAGTCCTCATTTGAGATTTCTGAACCAAGTTCTTGTTCCCAAGCCCTTTTAATGGTTGTCTGTGTGAGCCTGTACCATCTATGTGGGCCTGTAGCACATCATACAGTCTAGAGACCGACCCTTTTGAATGGGGTTTGACAAGGATCAAGCTATCTAATGTTGGACTATTTGGCTTCATGCCACATACGTGGGATATGTGTCCTTAAGAAATTCCTGATTTGGAGGTATCTGAAAAAATGTGTTGTTGGTAGGTTGAACTTTGCCTGTAATTGTTGAAATGAAACTAACTGACCATCTATGTATAGATTACCAATTGTTGTGAGCCCCTTCTCCCTCCACTGTGGAAACACCACATCATCCAATGCAGGGTGGAAAGCATGATTCAGGCTAATCGGGCTGTCTATGTAAACAGGGGTGTATTATTAGAAAATCCCTAATCTGTTTCCAGATCCTAAGACTTATGAACAAATGACTGGATTGGAGTCAATAAGTGGCTTTTTTCACTATGATGGCTATTAACAAGTGCAGGGAGTGAGGAACGTTGACAGGAGCGCCTGTCTCATCAAAAAGCCATGAGGCATATCCTTCTGTCTCATCGCCAGGTAAACTTTCCCTCCACAAAGACACAAATGTTCAGATAGCAGCCAATAATACAGTTTGAAGTGAGAAGGCCAAAGCGCCCCTCTATCTGTACTTGCATAAATGCTTTGAAATTCTGGCTGCCTTGTTATCCCATATAAATGGAGTTACTATTGAATCCAGGTTTCTTAAAATAGCTTTGTGGTATGAAATTGGGTAGACATTGGAAGAGGTAAAGAAACCTGGGTAGGACAACCATTTTAATAGCGTTTATACGACCAACCAAGGAAATATAGGCAGAGTTTTCCAAAAATCATATTTTGTTTAGCTGATATATTTTCATGTCCCAATTCGCTTTCAATAGCTGATCAAAGTCTCTTGTCACTACAATGCCAAGGCTTGTGAACTTGTCCCTCACTGTTCTAAACGGGTAGATATGCAGAAATTGCATATCCACAGGCCGTGATATTGGCATCAAACTCATTTTTTGCCAGTTTATCTTGTAGCCAGAGAAGGAGCCGAATGTGTTTATCAAGTTAAGTAAGGGGGAATAGAAGTTTTAGGTTGGACAAAAACAAAAGAACATCGTCTGCATATAGGGAAATTTGTGCTGTGTGTCTTTATTTTAACAAGAAGCATATATCGCACATGCCCGAATGCGAGTAGCAGAGGGTTCCATGGCTATAGGCAAGAGAGCAGGCGAAATAGGGCACCCTGTCGAGGCCCCTTGAAACAGCGGAATGACTGCGACACTCCTGATTGGTCACCACGGACGCCATTGGGTGTGCATAAATAATTCTTATCCAATTAATAAATTCCTTTCCAAACCCGAAATGCTCCAGAACCGACATCATATACTTCCACTCAATCCGATCAAACGCCTTCTCTGCATCAAGAGCTATTACCACTGCCTCAACTTTATGATCATGATACATACGTTGAAAAGGCGTCTCAAATTATGAGTATATATGTCGGCCCGGAATAAACCTGTCTGGTCAGGGTGTATGATGTCGGAAATATATTTTTTCAATCGGTTTGCCAATATCTTGTCAACACCTTGTTTTCTATGGGAGTAACGACACGGGGCGATACGACGACATCTCCATGGAATCTCTATCTTTTTTCAAGATCAGGGCTATTGTAGCCTCATACAGTGTTTGCGGGAGTTTGGCATTTTCTTTGGATTGTTGAAACATTCGCAACATAAGTGAGATGATGAGCTGCAAGACGAGGTACTTCTTATAGAATTCAATTACATATCCATCGGGCCCAGGGGCCTTGCTGTTTGGAAATAATGTGCTATCGCTGTGTTAATTTCCTCTAAAGTTATCCCTGCATCGATCGTGCGGCAGCTGCCCCCCTGTCTAGCTTAGGAAGTTCACATTCAGCGAGACAGCGTTCCATAGTTTGTGGATCAGTAGCATCGCATTTTGATTGTATAGCTCTGAGTAAAACTGCGCAAGCATTATTTAATGTCCTGCGGATCTGTTACTATTTTACCCTTCTTGTCTTTTATTTTGTGAATAGCTCTAGATGCCTGTACATGCCTTAGCTGTCTTGCTAATAATTTATGTGGTTTGTCCCCCAGTTCAAAATAACTTTGTGCGTTCTAGCAAGTAAAGAGAGCCCACCCGTTTCGAAAGAGATGGTATTGTATTCATACTTTAACTTTGTGATCTTCTCAAGGACTGTATATGAGGAATTTGTCCTAAAAACGTTCTCCTGTTCCCTAACTCTCTTTCAATTTCTCTCAGCCTAGTATTGGCACGTTTCTTCCTCTCTGATGTATAAGAAATAATGTAACCTCTAATCACAGCCTTTAGAGATTCCCAAAGGGTGGAGTCGTCAACATCCCCCGTGTCGTTAGTTCTGAGGAAAAAGGCAATCTGCTCCTTCAAATACTGACAAAAAGCCTCATCTTTCAACAGGTATGCGTCTAAGCGCCACGGTCGCCGACCTGTCGACATATTGTCGAGTTTCAGCACCATGGACAGAGGAGAGTGGTCCGTAATTTAATAGGGTGATAGGTAACCGACTCAGCTGCTGAAATTAGTTTGGAGTCCAACAAAAAATAGTCAATTCTGGAAATGATTTATACTGATGAAAGAAAGAAAATCCCTGTCTGTTGGGTGCGTCAGTCTCCAAATATTCGACATGTTAAGGTTTTCATCAATGTATTGTAGACAGACACTGGCATTTGTTGTTGAAGTGACCTTATAGCTGTTTATCTAAAAGAGGATCTAACGTACAGTTAAAGTCACCTCCAACAATAACACTTTTATCCGAGATATTTGGTATGGCCTTAAATACCCTTTGAAAAAATAATGGATCATCGAAATTGGGTCATATAAATTGACCAAGGTTATTGGTTTTGAATTCAGTGTACCAGCCACAATAATATACCGACCATTAGGATCTGAAATCGAGGTTGAGTAAACAAAAGGAATGTTTTCTCTTATCAGGATTGCTACCCCTCTCGCTTTTGCATCAAATAGACGGATATATCTGACCGATCCAACCGACCCGTACTTCCTGCTCGGCAGCGGTTTAAATATGAGTTTCTTGAAGAAGCACTATGTCAGCACCCAGTGATTTAAGATGAGAAAAAACCTTAGCTCGTTTCACGACATGCCCTAATCCATTACAGTTCCAGCTGACTATCTTTATTCCACCTGTCTACTCTTGTGCTCGGTCACTATGTTCACTATCTTTTAAAAACAATATGCTGCTGTCATACAAACACCAGAAGAAAAAGACGTCCCGCCGTACGGGGCTTGTCATGCCACCTGTATTAATAAACGTGAACATAAAACACAGACCCCATCCCCCCTCCCGTCCCTCCTCCCGTCCCTTTACTGAGTGACTTCCCCAAACGAAGCACTCCTTGGCTAACACACAAACCTTAGGGTGTCTAGACATACAGCTTGAACTAACTCGTCGTCTGTAGATGCTCCGCATATAAACTAATATTAAATAACACTTAACTTAACTCTCACGTTAGGGGGTGAGTGGCGCCAAACATGACATGCCAAACAATGCTATATTAGCCACAACATCTCACCATCATATAGTCCCAATTCTTGATCTTCTGATCGAAAGGACATAGGCCGGAAATTCAATTCAAACACATTCCTGGCCTGTATTTGGCCATTTAGCCGGCTGGCACAGCCGTTATGTATCTCAGCCGGGGAGCTTGTCTGTCAAGAACAGATCGGCCTCTTTTGGTTCGTCAAACGTACGTGTTGATCCCTCGACTGTCACCTAAACCGGGCTGGGAAGAGGAATCCATATGGATGTTGGCCGCCCTGCATTTGTTGCGTACCTCATCATACTCTTTCCGTTGGTTCCTCACCTCCAAGGTAAGATCTGGGTAGAAAGACACCCTGGCTCCGTTGTAGTTAAGGGGAACTTTTGACTAGCCAGCTTGAGGATGAGATCCCTGTGTGGGGATAGTGCAGCCTTACAATGAATGGCCTTGGTGGCCGCCCTTGGCCAGCTTCGTTGCCTGTGATCTGTGTGCGCGGTTGATCAGGATGGCCGTTTTAAAGTTGTCACTCCCCCGCAATGCCGGTATCAGCTCCGAGACCAATTCAGTGGGTTTCCCTTTCTCAGTGTCCTCCTGGATCCCACATATTCGGATGTTCTGGCGTCTTCTGAAGCATTTTGTTGTCATTTTTGAATGTTGCGCACTGTTTCTCTATGTCCTTAGTCTGGCCTCGTGATCGACTGTCGTCTGCTCAACCTCGTGCACCCTTCCCTTAGTTGCCTTCACAGTTTCGGCCAAAGTCCCAATACTCTTTGCGATATCAGCCAACCTTGTGTCCACCTTCTTGCTTAGTTCGTTTATGGCAGCCAGTATGTCACTTGAGTAGGATCTGTGGGGAACTCTTGGAAGCTAGCCTCTTCAGCTAGCTCCTCGTGGGTCGGCGACGTTGAAATTGGTTCGTTGTCTATCTCATTCCAATTATCTTGTTTAGTGCCCCCTTTTTTGGTGCCTTCCCTTTGTCATATTTGTTTGAAGTTATAGGTTGTGAGAGGTTAAGATAAATACTAATTTGTTTCAAAATTGAGCGGAGCTCTAGCAAAGCACGTCTACTCCATAGCACGCTCTCTAGCGCCCCCCCTCTCCTGCCATGTCACTGATGCGTCGTGAAAGTGTTGTTTGATGAAGACATTGTCTGGTATTAGTTTTTTTTGCCTTTTTCCCACAGCTTTGTCCCATCCATATCTGCAGCTGTATGATGAATTAAGTCCTCCACAATAGTATGGGGCTTGCCTGTCCTAGCCACTCGGTAGCTCACCATATAAGACGCTTCTAGGCCCTTATTAAATGGTATCTGTTGCTTTTATARATGTCTTACTACTTCAAAGTTGTCTTTATTCTCGCTCAAGAAACTCCCATGGCTCATTTTTCAAATTGTCATGTTTCATTTCTAAATGTCTGTGCAAGAGTGAAGGTTTACCGTGAGAGAGTAACAGTTCATGTGATTGGATGTTAATTGTTTGACTAGGCTACCTGTATTTGACATTGTGTTGCTATTTTGCTGAACACTAGATGGTTTAATTTTATTTTTGGCAGTGAGGAAAAAAAAACTCACCCAAATGTATAGCCCTGTTTTTTGTTTAAAAAAAATGTGAATCACATTTTTATTTGGCGTACCCCCGATAGCAATGAGCGTACCCCAATTTGGGAATACCTGCCATAGAGGATATCCCGTTCGTTATACGTTAGCAGCTATACACTCTTAGAAAAATAGGGTTCCAAACGTTTCTTCGGCTGTCCCCATAGGATAACCATTTTTGATTCCAGGTAGAACCCTTTTGGGTTTCATGTAGAACCATCTGTGGAAAGGGTTCTACATGGATCCAAAAGAGTTCTACCTGGAACCTCAAAGGGTTCTCCTACGGGGACAGCCAAAGAACCCTTTTAGGTTCTAAATAGCACCCATTTTTTCTAAGAGTGTAACAAGATGGTAGAGATGAGGCAAAGAAAGCAGATATCAGACAGGAATCCTAGCTGGACTAATAGTGTGGAGCTGATTAGTATCAGCAGTTACGTATTGATCTGATGCTTTTGTATTGACACGCTATTAAGGTCCTTTGAGGTCCTACGGTGTGTGTGTGGGTGGTTTAACTCTTCCACCCATCAAGATGCTCCTCCAGCTACAGGACAACATATTGACCGTTGTATATTCCTCCTCCTGCTCCTCTGCTTTTTCTCCAAGTGGCCAGCTGCATCATGGTCCATAATCATACTCTTAGCAATGTATGCGTGTTCCCATAGCCCCTGACCCCTCAACAGTACACAAGTATGCACACAACTGACCATTTCACCTTGCCCGACCGCAAAAAATTGGCAAAAAAAAATTGCCTTGATTAAAATATTACGAATCCCATAAACTATTGACACTTCCTGAAGGTTAGGATACACGACGGGAATGTAATACAGAATACATAACCTCTATTATTATTAATTGTTTTCAGTCAACATGACATTTAGAGGTAAGCGATCCCAAACATGATATAGAAGAGTGCATGATTGGTTGCTATGGTGACGAATTGTGTCTGCTCAGCGTTGTCAAAGCAGATGTTTTATTAGAGCTGAAGAAGTCATGTTCAATAATAATCATTATAGGCAATATGAGTCCCATGGTGACTGGCTCGACTGCAATGTACTTTCCCCATAGTGAATTGATGGATGTCATGACCCTATTAAAGATGATCATAAGGGAGATGGAGGGATAGATACTGTGTAGGTCTTTGTGACATGAATACAGTGGTCAGGAGTTAGTCAGTCAGGAGATCCAGGGGATGAAGGCCTGTAGAATATGGATACYACTCTCTAGGCTAATGTTGTATTTACATGCAATACTGCATGGAATTGTGCTCACACGTTATTAAATGACAATGGTAAGTGAGAAATGATCTTAGAGTTAATAACAAATGTTACTTTCGAAAGGGAAGGATGTGCTCAGCTCGCTTCAGTTTGTCTCAATCCCATTGCTTATAAGAGAGAGTGGAATAGAATATGTACACATTTGTGTGTGAACTAAATTAAACTTGAGTTGGATGGCTGAAAGAAAGTCTTCATTGTTTAACTTTGAACAAATTCTGACCTTGATGACAGACACTGTCATGCATAGCACCATTCAGAATGTGTGTGTAGCTTTGGCGACACTTGAAAGGCGTGAGGTTACACTCAGCATTCTGTACATTGAGAACTTCTGCAGTCTGTTGTCCTATACTTGTGCAACTCTCCATCAACCTTGGGTACTTGTTGTCCTGGAGTTGTTGTTATGTGTTACGTTAAACAGATAAATATAGTCATGGTGACTGATGAAAACAATCTTCAAAACAGATTCCTATACGGTTATGCTTGTATGGAGCCTTAGAAAATCACCTTCCAATCTCCTTGGTCACCCTTTGTCCATTTTCTGACCCATGATTAAAATACATTGTTGTCACATTACACTGCTCTAATTTGGCAAAGGTTTGAGTTTGACATTTCAAAGACGTGTTCCGGCATTTTGAGAGCATTCCAGCACTCTGAGGATTCACATTCAACCTTTCCCGAAGTGCCTGTAATGTATGACCCTTTTTACAAATAGATTTATGTTCCTTTGGATTTATCGTCTTCTTGGGCACCTTTTGCCTCTGCCCTGCTCTGCCTTGACCTGACATGGTTGCTGTAAATAGACTGTGTTCTGTCCCTGATAAATTCTGCCTACCAGAGCAGGGTGAGCTTGTCTTTCTACAGGCTGGTTCCTCTCAAAAGGAACATTTTCCTACGTGTTTGACATTGGGAATGTTCTCAACTAGAATGTTAAGAAACAACGTTCTTCTTTGGGAATTTCTGTACTTCAGCATAACGTTTCCAATAGGTTACTTCGTGGTTTCCAATAGGTTACTTCGTGGTTTCCAATAGGTTACGTCATGTTCTCAAATTGTTCCAAGAACATTWAAAAAAATGGTCTTCAGTGGAAATTTTACTACTTCAGCATATCGTTTCCTACAGGTTTCCTCATGGTCCTATAAAAGGTAAAGTCACAAATAAAATGTCCCTTTTTTTCTGGTTTAATATACGCTGCATTCGGGAGGTATTCAGACCCATTTACTTTTTCCACATTTTGTTACGTTACAGCCTTATTCTAAAATTGATTAAATAAAGAATGGTCCTCATCAATCTACACACGATACCCTTTAATGACAAAACAAAAACAGGTTTTTAGAAATGTTCCACATTTATTAAAAATAAAAAACAAAAATACCTTATTTACATAAGTTATTCAGACCTTTTGCTATCAGACTTGAAATTGAGTTCAGGTGCATCCTGTTTCCATTGATCATCCTTGAGATGTTTCTACAACTTGATTGGAGTCCACCTGTGGTAAATTCAATTGATTGGACATGATTTGGAAAGGCACACACCTGTCTATATAAGGTTCCACAGTTGACAGTGAATGTCAGAGCAAAAACCAAGACATGAGGTCGAAGTAATTGTCGGTAGAGCTCTGAGACAGGATTGTGTCGATGCACAGAACTGGGGAAGGGTACCAAAAACATTCTGCAGCATTGAAGGTCCAAGAACACAGTGGCCTCCATCATTCTTAATTGGAAGAAGTTTGGAACCACCAAGACTCTTCCTAGAGCTGGCCACCCGGCCAAACTGAGCAATCGGGGGAGAATGGCCTTTGTCAGGGAGTGACCACAAGCCCGATGGTCACTCTGACAGAGCTCCAGAGTTCCTCTGTAGAGACGGAAGAACCTTCCAGAAGGACAACCATCTCTGCAGCACTCCACCAATCAGGCCTTTCCGGTAGTGGCCTGATGGAAGCCACTCCTCAGTAAAAGGCTGAATGACAGGAAACCTGGCACCATCCCTACGGTGAAGCATGGTGGGTGAGGCATCATGCTGTAGGAATGTTTTTCAGCAGCAGGGACTGGGAAACTAGTCAGAATCGAGGTAAAGATGAACGGCGCAAAGTACAGCGAGATAATTGATGAAAACCTGCTCCTGAGCCAGGACCACAAAATGGGGTGAAGTTTCTCCTTCCAACAGGACAATCACCCTAAGCACACAGCCAAGACATTGCAGAAGTGGCTTCGGGACAAGTCACTGAATGTCCTTGAGTGGCCCAGTCAGAGCCCAGACTTGAACCTGATCGAACATCTCTGGAGAGACCTGAAAATAGCTGTGCAGCGACGCTCCCCTTCTAACCTGACAGAGCTTGAGAGGATCTACAGAGAAGAATGGGAGAAACTCCCCAAATACAGGTATGACAAGCTTGTAGCGTCATACGCTAGAGGACTCYAGGTTGTAATTGCTTCTAAGTTCAATAAAGTACTGAGTAAAGGGTCTGAATACTTATGTGACTGTGATATTTCCGTTTGTTTTATTACGTTAAGCAAAAATGTCTAAAATCTTGTTTTGCTTTGTCATTGTGGGTTATTGTGGGTAGATTGATGAGGAAAAATAACAATTTAAGACATTTTAGAAAAAGGCTGTAACACATTTATTTCTGTAATTGATTATGGTGATTTGTTGTATATGCATGCAGTCTCCTCCGTCTTACAGAGACTGGACTCTGTTTATCATTCACCCACCATTTGCACATTGTACCAAATGGTAGGTTGGARGTCACTTTACATGCGCAGAAAGCTACATGTATGTGTTCATCTACAAAGCTATTTTGAGTAAACTCCCTCTTTACCTCTGTAGTCTGGTCTCCTTCACCACCAGCAGTTACCATACCCTGTCTGCTAGTTGGTTGCTACTTAAAGTCCCCAGGACAGGACATTTACAGTATTAGGCGAGACTGCCTTCTCGTCTTGTGCACCAGAGGCATGAAATAGRCTACAATCCATGCTTCATCTAGATGTGGTAGTGCCACTGCATGAATTTTAAATATTTATGGGAGATTCTGTTACAGAGGAGTGTAAATGGTATTTTTAGGCTGGATCTTGTTGTTGTATTGTATGTTTTAATTCTATAATGTATTGATTGTTGCTGCCTTCTTGGCCAGGTCTGCCTTGAAAAAGAGACTCTGGATCTCAATGGGCTTTTCCTGGTTAAATAAATAAATCWAATAATTAATGAAATGGGTRTCCATGGCCGAGCAGCCACACGCAYGCCTAATATCACCAATGCAATGCCAAGAGCTGGCTGAAGTGGTGTAAAACTCACCGCCATTGGACTCTGGAGCAGTGGAAATGTGTTTTCTGGAGTGATGAATCTGGGTTTTGCGGATGCCAGGAGAAGGCTACCTGCCCGAATGCATAGTGCCATCTGTAAAGTTTGGTTGAGGAGAAATAATGGTATGGGGCTGTTTTAACTGGTTCGGACTAGGCCCCTTAGTTCCAGTAAAGGGAACGATACAGCATACAATGACATGACTTTGTAGCAACAGTTTGGGGAAGGCCCTTTCCTGTTTCAGCATGACAATGCCCCTGTGTACAAAGTGAGGTCCATACAGAAATGGTTTGTCGAGATCAGTGTGGAAGAACTTGACTGGCCTGCACAGAGCCCTGACCTTTGGGATGAATTGGAACGCCGACTGCGAGCCAGGCCTAATCYCCCAACATCAATGCCCGACCTCACTAATGCTCGTGGCTGAATGTTCCAACATCTAGAGGAAAGTCTTCCCAGAAAAGTGGAGGCTGTTAGAGCAGCAAAGGGGGGACTAACTCCATATCAATGCCCATGATTTTGAAATGATATGTTCAACGAGCAGGTGCCCACATACTTTTGGTCATGTAGTGTATCTCGAAATGTATAGCTGAAAGATGAATTGGCCATCTGGATCAATTCAAAACGAATAAAGGTTTTTACGAATTACAAGTAAAGTATCTTTGTGTACAAATTGCAGGTCAGATTTCTCCAGGTAATTATGATGCATAGGCCTATTGATAATTGATCTTGTGCATGTTCTATCAGAAGATTCTCAATTAAAGGTAATGTAACGTTAGCTGGACTAGGTCGACTAGCTACGTTAGCTAACGTTCCAGTCCTGTATTGAACTATGATATCCTTCAGGTAAATCATATAGCTAGCTATCTCTTGGATACACACTGTCAATACATGTTGCCTATGTCTTGGTAGTCACTGCTAGACTGGTAGCTACCTTCAGCAGAGTAAACATGTTTGTCTGTTCGCGCTATCTTTGACTAACATTAGCTAACGTGAGGTAGCTAACGTTAGCAAATAAGAGTAACTCAATCTGGTAGCCATGTATTCCCCACCCTTGTCTGGGAAACACTGTTATTAAAAATAGAATTGTAGATATAGCTAACTCACTCTCGGTGTTGGTAGTAATGGTGAATGTGTATAKATTGTCWATGGTTGGTTAGTTGATTCTCAGATGGCTAGCAATCTTGCTGCCAATTTAGTGACTAACTTGCTAACAGCAAGCTGACAATATTGAAATGTTCATGTTAGGTGTGCTAAGCTAGCCAGTCTAATAGAGATCAATACAATTAGTTGGGTGGTTAAATTGTGTATTGTGTGTTTTTGTTGTCGGGGGTGCATTACATAATCTGATTCCAACAGTATGTGTWTCCAACCCCAAGATGGTAAGTTGGCAAAATATTTACAAGCTGAAGGCTAAGATAGCTCACTTTGCAGTAAGCATGTCATTAACATAAATTTGGTAGTGTTTGTATGGGTTTGTGTTATGGGATTCTGTGTGGTTAGATGTAGCCTGAGGACCACAGAGTACCTCCCAGACCATGTAATACATTTAGTCTACTCCTTTTCTATTTTTTACTTTTCTATTTGTAAAACACAGGTTATCTGGAGTCCTTCCACAGGCCCTACTGAAAGTGGAGGCATTCTGGGTACACAAGCATGAGGGAGGGGACACACCTTGTGCTTATGGAGCACAACAAGATTGTGGGACAAAAACYAGTTAGGGACTCTGAAAGGTACAAAATCAAGACCACAGTAATGACACAAACACCTCATTCTTCTCTCTGCAGATTCTCAAAACACAATACAGAGACACGTCCACAAAAATACGCTGCTACTATTGACAAGAATGACCTGTCAAAGTCAATGGGCTGGGGGAGGTTTACAGATAGGCCTTTGAGATGAGGAAGGGGGTTTTGGTTGCGCTTAGAGACAATACATGTATTGTTGTGTATGAGAACGATTGAAAGGTGCCATTTCTCCTCAATCTTCCATACACAACAATACATACTGTGTAAGATCTGCCCTCCTAAGACTTTTAGCAGCCCCTCAGCCCATTCACTTTGTTGACTGATCTTTCCTCTCAAAGGCAGCTCCCAATATCCCTCATTGTCCCTAAACAATACACTAGTTTGTCTATAAACACTTAGGTCCCAATCCGTTGACACCTTTACCAACAAAGGCATGTTGCCCTACGTCCCTTCCACAAAAAGTGTCAAATGGTAACACCACAACCATGTCTTTCCAAGAGACGTGCAGTACGAGCAAATCTTCTGCAAGAGGTCCAAGCAATTGGTGGCTACGGTCTTCGAGCACTACACCACTTCRGGCAGTCTTATCCATCTGGCTGTACACCGAAGACGAGACCATTCGCCACAAGCACTCTGTTTCCACAGCCCACCATGCCAAACACCATTGGCCCATGTTACGTGAAAGCCGGATAAAGGACCATAAAAATAAATATGTATATTTTCGATCAATCTTTGTCTGCCTTTATGGATCACCGAATATATTTGTATAAGTTGTACGGGGTTCTGCAGCATCAAACAGATGCTCAGAAATTCAGACAGAAATGTCAGCTTGTATATAGCAATAAATCCGCTGATAGGAACATCACTGAAAGGTGTTCAACGGCTCGATCGAACAAGGACAACCAAATACGCATAGTGCGATCAGTATCACATAGAGCCTTCGCGAAATGCCGCAAAGCAAGATTACATTTATTTTCAGATCTCGCCCCCCCCCCCCCATCAATACACCGGAAGCCGTCAGGGAATCTCATTCAGCGCACGAAGTCCAGACCTGCCTTCCTCCTGGGCAATTATGTGTGAAACACATCTCACGGACCTAGAAAGTCCTCAGACATGATTAAAGCAAACCCAGTCCCCCAGGGTGAAATTCCCCTTTAAACTATTTGACTTTGATTTTTATTCGAGACACAAATTGTTGCACTCATTTTGATAATTCTTCGCTTTATTACAAGATACGACGGGATTTAATTAAAGGAATTGTTGTCATGATTAAATACATGTATGCTCAGTATTCTCAGGCTTTAGTCAGTCTACCTCCTGAAATGACTTCAATCCGTCTACCTCCTGAAATGACCTCAATCAGTCTACCTCCTGAAATGACCTCAATCAGTCTACCTCCTGAAATGACCTCAATCAGTCTACCTCCTGAAATGACCTCAATCAGTCTACCTTCTGAAATGACTATAATCAGTCTACCTTCTGAAATGACTATAATCAGTCTACCTCCTGAAATGACCCTATCAACCCTCTTTGAACTCCCTCCACTGCCATCATTGAGTAGGTGTGCTCCAGGGCATCCACCTCCTCATCACCCCCACCCCTCWCTTCCCTTGCCATGCCATCCACCCCATCCCCTCTCCTGTCGACATGCCATCCGACCCCCACCACCCCCTCTCTCTCCTCAATATGCCATATTGGCACGCTTCCCTGGGGCATCTCTGCTTTCTCCCCAAACACGCCTCACTTTCTATCAGTGTCTGTGGATGCTGTAAAGGTTACAACAATACTTGCTAATGGTTCAGACTCACATGATGATGAAATAAGGAGAATGACAGATATGTGATAGCCTCAACATCAATGTCTCGCTTACCATCTGCTGTACTGACATTGATTTTGAAGACACGTTACATATTTATTTTTTGTTTTCAATTATCAAGCCTTGGAACTATCAGTGGTGATTTTAGCATGTAAATCTTGGTGGGGCAAAAATAATATTTTTTAAATGATGCGTGCCAGCAAAGCCACTACACAACACTCAACAATACATTAATTGCACTATAACGGTGACAAACGGTGCCCACAAACTGTTAGGGCCTACATAAAGCTGTCCCAACAGCAGAGTCCCAACAGCAGTCCCAACACCTTACCACTGCTACACCTGGCTATCAGCAGATCCTTGTCTGGCAGCGAAACAGTTCACTCAGCCTCATTTACTGCCTTTAAAAAAAAACATAGCTGATATGGCTGACTTGTTTAAAACAAATGTGTTTTCTACTGACAACTGAGATGTACAAACAATGGCATAAGGGAACAGCGAGCAGATAAGAGGCAATCCGTAATTTCGATTAAGACATGAATGAGAGAGCTAGGATGGACGTTGTCAATATAACTATTTGTTCAGAAGTTTTGAAATGTACAGCGAATTCAGAACATGGGCCGTTCTTACAGTATTCTCCCTGTACACCAAGTCAGAACAGTAGGATAAATAACGGGGGCATATAAGCAGACAATGAAAGCTCTTAAAAATATTTGATGATTACCATTCTTTAAAAAGGGCTGTAGGCTAATTAAGAGGGGAAAAGGGACCAAATTACTAGCATGAGTCACATGGCCTACTAACAGCTTACTACAGTACACAACATACACTTAGTAACGTTATTACTTTCTTAGCTACAGTATACATATCTCCCTGACATATTACAGTTGAAGTCAGAAGTTCACACACACTTAGGTTGGAGTCATTTAAACTCYGTTTTCAACCACTCTACAAATTTCTTGTTTACAAACTATWGTTTTGGCAAGTCGGTTAGGACATCTACTTTGTGCATGACACAAGTCATTTTTCCAACAATTGTTTACAGACAGATTATTTCACTTATAATTCACTGTATCACAATTACAGTGGGTCAGAAATTTACATACACTAAGTTGACTGTGCCATTAAACAGCTAGGAAAATTCCATAAAATGATGTCATGGCTTTAGAAGCTTCTGATAGGTTAATTGACATAATTTGAGTCAATTGGAGGTGTACCTGTGGATGTATTTCAAGCCTACCTTAAACTCAGTGCCTCTTTGCTTGACATCATGGGAAAATCAAAAGAAATCAGCCAAGACTCAGAAAAAATTGTAGACCTCCACAAGTCTCGTTCATCCATGGAAGCAATTTCAAACGCCTGAAGGTACCATGTTCATCTGTACAACAAAATAGTACGCAGGTATAAACACCATGGACCACGCAGCCGTAATACCGCTCAGGAAGGAGACGCGTTCTGTCTCCTAGAGATGAACGTACTTTGGTGCGAAAAGTGCAATCAATCCCAGAACAACAGCAAAGGACTTGTGAAGATGCTGGAGAAACAGGTACAAAAATATCTATATCCACAGTAAACGAGTCTATATCGACATAACCTGAAAGGCTGCTCAGCAAGGAAGACGCCACTGCTCCCCAAACCTCCATAAAAAAGCCGATTCCGGTTTGCAACTGCACATGCGGACATAGATCGTACTTTTTGGAGAATGTCCTCTGGTCTGATGAAACAAATAGAACTGTTGGCCATAATGACCATCGTTATGTTGGAGGAAAAAGGGGAGGCTTGCAACGAAGAACACCATCCAAATGTGAAGCACGGTGTGTAGCATAATTTTGTGGGGGTGCTTTGCTCAGGAGGTTTCTGCGTGCAACTTCACAAATAGAATCTCTCTCTCT
>NC_036852.1:4942083-4972663 GCF_002910315.2 Salvelinus sp. IW2-2015
AGAATTGTTCATGATTAAATACATGGATGCTCAGTATTCTCAGGCTTTAGTCAGTCTACCTCCTGAAATGACTTCAATCAGTCTACCTCCTGAAATGACCTCAATCAGTCTACCTTCTGAAATGACTGTAATCAGTCTACCTCCTGAAATGACTTCAATCAGTCTACCTCCTGAAATGACTTCAATCAGTCTACCTCCTGAAATGACCCTATCAACCCCTCTTTGAACTCCCTCCACTGCCATCATTGAGTAGGTGTGCTCCAGGCATCCACCTCCTCATCACCCCCCCCCTCTCTTCCCTTGCCATGCCATCCACCCCATCCCTCTTCCTGTCGACATGCCATCCGACCCCCACCACCCCTCTCTCTCCTCAATATGCCATATTGGCACGCTTCCCTGGGGCATCTCTGCTTTCTCCCCAAACACGCCTCACTTTCTATCAGTGTCTGTGGATGCTGTAAAGGTTTACAACAATACTTGCTAATGGTTCAGACTCACATGATGATGAAATAAGGAGAATGACAGATATGTGATAGCCTCAACATCAATGTCTCGCTACCATCTGCTGTACTGACATTGATTTTGAAAGACACGTTAACATATTTATTTTTTGTTTTCAATTATCAAGCCTTGGAACTACAGTGTGATTTTAGCATGTAAATCTTGGTGGGGCAAAAATAATATTTTTTTAAATGATGCGTGCCAGCAAACCACTACACAACACTCAACAATACATTAATTGCACTATAACGGTGACAAACGGTGCCCACAAACTGTAGGGCCTACATAAAAGCTGTCCAACAGCAGAGTCCCAACAGCAGTCCCAACACCTTACCACTGCTACACCTGGCTATCAGCAGATCCTTGTCTGGCAGCGAAACAGTTCACTCAGCCTCATTTACTGCCTTTAAAAAAAACATAGCTGATATGGCTGACTTGTTTAAAACAAATGTGTTTTCTACTGACAACTGAAGATGTACAAACAATGGCATAAGGGAACAGCGAGCAGATAAGAGCAATCCGTAATTTCGATTAAGACATGAATGAGAGAGCTAGGATGGACGTTGTCAATATAACTATTTGTTCAGAAGTTTTGAAATGTACAGCGAATTCAGAAACATGGGCCGTTCTTACAGTATTCTCCCTGTACACCAAGTCAGAACAGTAGGATAAATAACGGGCATATAAGCAGACAATGAAAGCTCTTAAAAATATTTGATGATTACCATTCTTTAAAAAGGGCTGTAGGCTAATTAAGAGGGAAAAGGGACCAAATTACTAGCATGAGTCACATGCCTACAACAGCTTACTACAGTACACAACATACACTTAGTAAACGTTATTACTTTCTTAGCACAGTATACATATCTCCCTGACATATTACAGTTGAAGTCAGAAGTTCACACACACTTAGGTTGGAGTCATTTAAACTCGGTTTTCAACCACTCTACAAATTTCTTGTTTACAAACTATAGTTTTGGCAATCGGTTAGGACATCTACTTTGTGCATGACACAAGTCATTTTTCCAACAATTGTTTACAGACAGATTATTTCACTTATAATTCACTTATCACAATTACAGTGGGTCAGAAATTTACATACACTAAGTTGACTGTGCCATTAAAACAGCTAGGAAATTCCATTAAAATGATGTCATGGCTTTAGAAGCTTCTGATAGGTTAATTGACATAATTTGAGTCAATTGGAGTGTGACCGTGGATGTATTTCAAGGCCTACCTCAAACTCAGTGCCTCTTTGCTTGACATCATGGGAAAATCAAAAGAAATCAGCCAAGACTCAGAAAAAAATTGTAGACCTCCACAAGTCTGTTCATCCATGGAAGCATTTCAAACGCCTGAAGGTACCATGTTCATCTGTACAAAAAATAGTACGCAGGTATAAACACCATGGACCACGCAGCCGTAATACCGCTCAGGAAGGAGACGCGTTCTGTCTCCTAGAGATGAACTGACTTTGGTGCGAAAAGTGCAAATCAATCCCAGAACAACAGCAAAGACTTGTGAAGATGCTGGAGAAACAGGTACAAAAATATCTATATCCACAGTAAAACGAGTCTATATCGACATAACCTGAAAGCGCTCAGCAAGGAAGACGCCACTGCTCCCAAACCCCCATAAAAAAGCCAGATTCCGGTTTGCAACTGCACATGCGGACATAGATCGTACTTTTGGGAAATGTCCTCTGGTCTGATGAAACAATAGAACGTTTGGCCATAATACCATCGTTATGTTTGGAGGAAAAAAGGGGGAGGCTTGCAAGCCGAAGAACACCATCCAAATGTGAACACGGGGTGTAGCATAATTTTGGGGGGTGCTTTTGCTCGGAGGGTCTGTGCACTTCACAAAATAGATGCATCATGAGGAGAAGAAAATTATGGATATATTGAAGCAACATCAAGACACAGTCAGGAAGTTAAAGCATGGGTCCAAATGTGGTCTTCCAAATGACAATGACCCCAAGCATACTTTCCCAAAGTTGTGGCAAAATGGCTTAAGGACAACAAAGTCAGGGTATTGGATGGCATCACAAAGCCCTGACCTCATCCTATAGTAAATGTGTGGGCATAACTGAAAAAGCATGTGCGAGCAAGGAACCTACAAACCTGACTCCGTTACACCAGCTCTGTCAGAGGAAATTGGCCAAAAGTGCACCCAACTTATTGTGGAAGCTTGTGGCAAGCTACATTGACCCAAGTTAAACAATTTAAAGGCAATGCTACCAAATACTAATTGAGTGTATGTAAACTTCTGACCCACTGGGAATGCGATGAAAGAAATAAAAGCTGAAATAAATCATTCTCTCTACTATTATTCTGACATTTCACATTTTTCAAATAAAGTGTGATCCTAACTGACAAGACAGGGATTGTTTACTAGGATTTAAATGTCAGGAATTGATGAAAATAGTTTAAAGTATGTTGGCTAAGGTGTGTGTAAACTTCCGACTTCAACTGTACATCATTTATTTAGCAGCATACAATACATTTTTGACTCACCTTCCAAAACCACTCATTGTTGAATTTGCGATTTCCAAACTTGTTGTGTAATGTTTTATGTCAATAGCCGATGAGCACGGATACGTTTTATCATAATTCTCTCATTATTTTTTCGTATGACAAGGATTGAAAAGGATTTGCCAGTTAGATTGTCCACTTGTTTCATGATAACTGCTAACTTTAGATTTGGAAAGTATGATTGTTGAGCATGATCAGTCCAATCAAAAGCTACTGTATGATAAACGTGATTTGACGTCATTTTATTTGGCCAATGATCCTTGAGCCTTCTTGTGATGGCACTTCTAATGTCAGCAGCCAAAGAGCAAACATTTTCGAGGTCTCCCTTTACACTTCACGGTGACAGTTTCCCCATGAGAGACAGAACACTTAGCCAATCATGGCGTAACGCTACGTACTTTCTGCTGGCTTGCCCCACCACCACGGAAAGCACTGAGCTAGGCTGAAACCCCTGCATTTTGGAGCTGCCTTACTGAAGAAACAAAGAGATCCTGTTTGTATGTGGCTTTATTAACTCAATTATATATATATTTTTTTACATTGTTTGTAAACTGATATGTGACACGTATTAATGCCAAAATAACATGCAAAACAGGCAAGCCACCCTCAAAATGTTTTATTTATTTATAATTTTTTGGCAAAAAATGTGGGGCTCAAAACAGGCCCTGAATGACGGGTCGCCACTGGTAAATATCAATGTGCTTTCAAAAGAGGGAAGGGCAAATAGAGCACAGATAAGCTGGAAAACATTATGCAGTTACCTAAATTAGTTACCTAGTTTTTAGTATTTATCTGTCTATTTTCTGTTAATTTAAAAATATATATAATATGTTTATTATTTTTCCAATAAAAAAAAGACAGCGATACAAACATTGACATTCATTGTACTGTTGAATGGGATGGCCAATTTAGAGGACAAAACGTAACTCACACATACACAAAATAAAACTAAATCCTATTAGGTGGTACACGTATAAGACAGCATATAGTCATTGCAAGCAGTGTAGTTAAGCCCAACATAAATATTGAGTGGAGTACAGCACAGAGTAGCAGCAGATCATCAACCCAGTTATGAWGTGGGACTAGACCATTTATCCAATATCGGCTGCCATAGTTTGTAAAACATTGGACTTCTATTGGAGGTATTGCATAGAATCTTCTCCATATGTATTACATTCCCTAAATCCCGTAACCACATTTCAAAGGTAGGTACAGTCTCCAATTTCCAAAATTACTATGATCCTTTTGGCTAATAGAGTACAAAGAGAGACAGCCTTCCCCTCCTGGTTAACTGTACCAAACAGAGCGATCATTGGGTCTGGGGCTAGAACTCTATCAAAGGCTTTAGATAAGTAATCAAAAATGAGAGCCCAGTATGTAACTTAGGACATGTCCAAAATAAGTGGGTCAACGTCCCCTCATCCTGCTTGCACCTCTCACACAGTGGTGAGGTGTCCGGGAATATTTTATGCAGTTTTACTTTTGAGTAGTGTAACCTGTGTATCACCTTAAACTGTACAAGGTTGTGTCTGGCATTCCCTGAACTGTGGTTTATATTCCTGAGAGCTTCTACCCAGTCCTCATCTGAGATTTCTGAACCAAGTTCTTGTTCCCAAGCCCTTTTAATTAATAGTGTCTGTAGAAACCTTTATGTGGGCCTGTAGCACATCATACAGTCTAGAGACCGACCCTTTTGAATGGGGTTTGACAAGGATCAGGCTGTCTAATGTAGGATTATTGGTCTTATTGCCATACTGTGGGATATGTGTCCTTAAGAAATTCCTGATTTGGAGGTATCTGAAACTAAGCAAACTGACCATCAATGTATAAGTTATCAATTGTTGTGAGCCCCTTCTCCCTCCACTGTGAAAACACCATATCATCCAATGCAGGGTGGAAAGCATGATTCAGGCTAATCGGGCTGTCAGTGTATACAGTGGGTATGTTAAGAAAATACCTAATCTGTTTCCAGATCCTAAGAGTTTGACAAATGACTGGATTAGAGTTTTATAAGTGGCTTTTTTCACATATGCTGGACTATTAACAAGTGTAGGGAGTGAGGAACGTTGACAGGAGGCCTGGTCAATCAAAAGCCATGATGGCATATCATTCTGTCGGATCCCAGGTAACCTTTTCCTCCAGAAAGACACAATGTTCAGATTAGCAGCCCAATAATARAGTTTYAAGTGAGGAAGGCCAAAGACCCCTCTATCTTGTACTTGCATAAATGCGTCTTTGAAATTCTGGCTGCCTTGTTATCTCATAAAAATGGAATTACTATTGAATCCAGTTTCTTAAAATAGCGTTGTGGTATGAAATCGGGTAGACATTGGAAGAGGTAAAGAAACCTGGGTAGGACAACCATTTTAATAGCGTTTATACGACCATCCAAGGAGATAGGCAGTTTTCCAAAAATCTATATTTTGTTTAAGCTGATAAAATGTCATGTCCCAATTCGTTTTCAATAGCTGATCAAYTTTTCTTGTCACTACAATGCCAAGGCTTGTGAACTTGTCCATCACTGTTCTAAATGGGGTATATTTCAGAAATTGCATATCAACAGGTCGTGATATCGGCATCAATTATCTTTTTTGCCAGTTTATCTTGTAGCCAGAGAAGGAGACGAATGTATTTATCAAGTTAAGTAAGGGGGGAATAGAAGTTTTAGGCTTGGATAAAAACAAAAGAACATCGTCTGCATATAGGGAATTTTTGTGCTGCGTGTCTATTATATTAACCGGATCTATATCGGCACATGCATGAATGAGAGTAGCAAGGGGTTCCATGGCTATAGCGAAGAGAGCAGGCGAAATAGAGCACCCCTGTAGGCAGCCCTTGAACAGGCGGAATGACTGCGACACTTCCTGATTGGTTACCACGGACGCCATTGGGTGTGCATAAATAATTATTAGACAATTAATAAATTCAAACCCGAAATGCTCGAGAACCGACATCATATACTTCTGATCAAACGCCTTCTCCGCGTCGAGCAATTACCACTGCGTCAACTTTATGATCATGATACATTACGTTGAAAAGGCGTCTCAAATTGTAGTATATATGTCGGCACGGGATAAAACATGTCTGGTCAGGGTGTATGATGTCAGAAATGTGTTTTTTCATTCGGTTTGCCAATTTCTTTGTCAYCACCTTATTTTCTATGGGGAGTAACGACACGGGGCGATAAGACAACATCTCCATGGAATTTCTATATTTTTTCAAGATCAGTGCTATTGTAGCCTCATACAGTATTTGCGGGAGTTTGGCATTTTCTTTGGAATGTTTACACATTCGCAACATAAGTGGAGCTAGACTGGCGCAGTACTTATAGAATTATATTACATATCCATCGGGCCCAGTGGCCTTGCTGTTTGGAWATTGTGCTATTGCTGTGTTAATTTCCTCTAAAGTTATCCCAGCATCGAGTGCAGCAGCTGCCCCCCTGTCTAGTTTAGGAAGTTCACATTCAGTGAGAAAGCGTTCCATATTTTGTGGATCGGTAGCATCGCATTTTGATTGATATAGCCCTGAGTAAAACTGCGCAAAGCATTTATTAATATCCTGCGGATTTGTTACTATTTGACCCTTCTTGTCTTTTATTTTGTGAATAGCTCTAGATGCCTCTACATGCCTTAGCTGTCTTGCTAATAATTTATGTGGTTTGTCACCCAGTTCAAAATAACTTTGTTGCGTTCTCCTAAAGAGCCCACCCGTTTCGAAAGGATGGTATTTTATTCGTATTTCCACTTCGTGATCTTCTCAGGACTGCATTCGAGGAATTCGTCCTAAAACGTTCTCCTGTCCCCAACTCTCTTTCAACTTCTCTCAGCTTAGTATTGGCGCGTTCTTCCTCTCTGATGTATAAGAAATAATGTAACCTCTAATCACAGCCTTCAGAGATTCCCAAAGGGTGGAGTCGTCAAACCCCCCGTGTCGTTAGCTCCGAGGAAAAAGGGCAATCTGCTCTTAAATACTGACAAAAAGTCTCATTTTTCAACAAGTATGCGTCTAAGCGCGGACCTGTAGACATATTGTCGAGTTTCAGCACCATGGACAGAGGAGAGTGGTCCGTAATTTGAATAGGGTGATAGGTAACCGACGCAGCTGCTGAAATTAGTTTTTAAAAAAATACTCAATTCTGGAATATGATTTATGAACTGACGAAAAGAAAGAATAATCCCTGTCTGTTGGGTGCGTCAGTCTCCAAATATCGACAATGTTAATGTTTGCATCAATGTATTTAGACAGACACTGGCATTTGATTGTTCAATGTATTTAGACAGAACTGGCATTTGATTGTTGAAGGACCTTGATAGCTGTTTATCTAAAAGAGAATCTAGCGTACAGTTAAAGTCACCTCCAACAATAACACTTTTATCTGAGATATTTGGTATGGCCTTAAATACCCTTTGAAAAAATAATGGATCATCGAAGTTGAGTCCATATAAATTGACCAAGGTTTTTGGTTTGAATTCAGTGTACCAGCCACAATAAATATACCGACCATTAGGATCTGAAATCGAGGATGAGTAAACAAAAGGAATGTTTTCCTTATCAGGATTGCTACCCCTCTCGCTTTGCATCAAAGTTAGACTGGTATATCTGACCGATCCAGTTGACTCGTAGCTTGGCCTGAGCCGAGCGTTTAATATGAGTTCTTGAAAAGCACTATGTCAGCACCCAGTGATTTAAGATGAAAAAACCTTAGCTCGTTTCACGACATGCCCTAAGCCATTACAGTTCCAGCTGACTATCTTTATTCCACCAGGTCTACTCTGTGCTCGGTCACTATGTGGGAAGCCAGGGAAGCCCCAACACCACAGGAAACGCAGGAGAATCGATCAGGAAGAGACTAATTCTTCCTCATGACCCTCCTGCGTTATCATACACAGTGGAGCTGTGACCTCCCTAATCAGGCCCGACCCTAAAGGACGACTATCTAAGGAATGTACAGGGAAGGGCACATCAACAGGAACAATAGGGATCCCTAATCTAAGAGCAAACGAATGGTCAATAAAATTCCCAGCTGCGCCTGAATCTACTAGCGCCTTATGCAGGGGAAACTCAGGAAATTCTATACATGTGCACAACAGGAAGCTCTGGTGAGTTGGTGCCTACTCACCTGGGATGATCCACCAGTGCCCTGCCTGCTGCCTCGATTTCCTGGGGAACCTCTCCAGCACCGACCAGCAGTGTGTCCTCTGCGGCCACAGGTAGTGCAGGAAACGCCCCCCCCCCCCCCGGTCACCCTTAGAGCAGCACCTCCGAGCTCCATAGGTGTAGGATCGGAGGTGCTGGGGATGGAATGGACGGACCCCGATCCGGACATCCGCAAGTGGCCAACAGGTTATCCAGCCGGATGGATAAATCCACCAGCTGGTCGAGGGTAAGGGTGGTGTCCCCGCAGGCCAGCTCCCGACGAACGTCCTCACGTAGACTACACCGGTAATGGTCGATCAGGGCCCTCTCATTCCATCCCGCGCTGGCAGCCAGGGTCCTGAAGTCCAGTGCGAATTCCTGTGCGCTCCTCATCCCCTGTCTGAGATAGAACAAGCGTTCCCCCGCTGCTCTCCCCTCCGGGTGGATGATCGAAGACCGCCCGGAAGCGGCGGGTGAAATCCTCATAGCGGACCAATATCGCTGCGTCGATATTTCCCCATTRAGCGTTGGCCCACTCAAGCYCTTTCCCCGACAGACAGGAGATGAGGGCGGACACGCTCTCGTATCCCGAGGGAGCCGGGTGGACGGTCGCCAGGTAGAGCTCCAACTGAGGCAGGAACCCCTGGCACCCGGCAGCCGTCCCATCATATGCGCTCGGGAGCAAGAGCCGAATCCGACTGGGTCCAGGTGACTGAGGGGTGGACAGCGGTGTGGGTTGTGGTGTTGGTTGGGGTGAAGTTGATGGGGGTGTAGACAAACCCCCTCTCTCCCATCGCTCCATGGTGAGCAGCACGCGATCCATTGCGGTGCCGAGATGTTGGAGCATCGTCGCGTGCTGCTGGACGCGTTCCTCCACTGGTACCGGAGGACTGGGTGCACCTGCTGACTCCATTGGTGGTGCGTGATTCTGTCATGTATCAGTATGCAGAGGTGAGTACGGAGTCAGGCGCAGGACACAGAACTGAGTAAAATAACGTACTTTACTCGGAAAAAAATCAACCATAAATTCCACTCAGGGAAAATACACCATAACACTAGACAAGGAACAATCACGCACAAAACATCATGGGAATCAGAGGGTTAAATAGGGAAATAATTATAACGTAATGGGAACCAGGTGTGTACAATCAAGACAAAACAAATGGAAAAAAGAAACGTAGATCGGTGGCAGCTAGAAAGCCGGTGACGACGACCGCCGAATGCACACGAACAAGGAAAGGCACCAACTTCGACGGAAGTCGTGACAGCGGAGCTCTAACAAAGCACGTCTACTACATACCCACGCTCTCTAGTGCCCCCCCCCCCCTATTTTCTGTTACATGATGCACTGTTAAAGATGGGCAGATCCAGCCACAGAACTAGACTGATAATGTTTTCTACGATTCCAACCCAGTAAATCTCACAGACTCAAACTGACTGGGTTAGTGAGATTGATTTGTTGGGTTCTCTGTTTACATGTTTGCCAAACAAGTGAATCCACCAGTGGCCATGTAACCTGTCAATTATACAGTCAAATCAAATTGTATTAGTCACATGTGCCGAATACAACCTTACATTGAAATGTTTGCTTACGAGCCCCTAACCAACAACGCAYTTWWAAAAAAAGAAAAYAAMAAGAATAAGAAATAAAAGCAGTAAAATAACAATAGCGAAACTATATACAGGGGGGGTACCGGTACAGAGTCAATGTTAGTTGAGGTAATATGTACATGAAGGTAGAGTTATTAAAGTGACTATGCAGAGATGATAACAACAGAGAGTAGCAGCGGTGTAAAATAGTTGGGGGGGTAGAAGCTGTTTAGAAGCCTCTTGGACCAAGATTTGGCYCTCCGGTACCGCTTGCCGTGCGGTAGCAGAGAGAACAGTCTATTACTAGGGTGGCTGGAGTCTGACAATTAAGGCCTTCCTCTGACACCACCTGGTATAGAGGTCCCGGATGGCAGGAAGCTTGGACCCAGTGATGTACTGGGCCGTAAGCACTACCCGCTGTAGTGCCTTGCGGTCGGAGGTCGAGCAGTTGCCATACCAGGCAGTGATGCAACCAGTCAGGATACTGTCGATGGTGCAGCTGTAGAACTTTTTGAGAATCTGAGGACCCATGCCAAATCTTTTCAGWCTCCTGATGGGMAATAGGTTTTGTCGTGCCCTCTTCACAACTGTGTTGGTGTCCTGGCACCACACGACCAGGTCTCTGACCTCCTCCCTATAGGCTGTCTCGTCGTTGTCGGTGATCAGGCCTACCACCATTGTGTCATCGGCAAACTTAATGATGGTGTTGGAGTCGTGCCTGGCCGTGCAGTCACGAGTGAACAGGGAGTACAGGAGGGGACTGAGCACGCACCCCTGAGGGGCCCCTGTGTTGAGGATCAGTGTGGCGGGTGTGTTGTTACCTACCCTTACCACCTGGGGGCAGCCTTTCAGGAAGTCCAGGATCCAGTTGCAGAATCAGGTGTTTAGTCCCAGGGTCCTTAGTGTATTGATGAGCTTTGAGGGCACTATGGTGTTGAACTCTGAGCTGTAGWCAATGAATAGCATTCTCACATAGTTATTKCTTTAGTCCAGGTGGGAWAGGGCAGTGTGGAGTGCAATATAGATTGCATCATCTGTGGATCTGTTAGGGCGGTATGCAAATTGGAMTGGGTCTAGGGTTTCTGGGATAATGGTGTTGATGTGAGCCATGACCAGCCTTTCAAAGCACTTCATGGCTACAGACGTGAGTGCTACTGGTCGGTAGTCATATAAGCAGGTTACCTTAGTGTTCTTGGGCACAGAGATTTGCCAAATGGAGGGCAAGGGAGAGCTTTGTTTGCGTCTCTGTGTGTGGAGTAAAGGTGTTCCAGAGTTGTTTCCCTCTGGTTGCACATTTAACATGCTGATATAAATTTGGTAAGACTGATTTAAGTTTCCCTGCATTAAAGTCCCCGGCTACTAGGAGCGCCGCCTCTAAGTGAGCATTTTCCTGGAATACAGCTCATTCAGTGCGGTCTTAGTGCCAGCATCAGTCTGTGGTGGTATGTAGACAGCTACGAAGAATACAGATGAGAACTGTCTAGGTAGATAGTGTGGTCTACAGCTTATCATGAGATACTCTACTTCAGGCGAGCAAAACCTCAAGACTTCCTTAGATATCGTGCACCAGRTGTTACTTACAAAAATACATAGTCCGCCGCCCCTTGTCTTACCAGACGCTGCTGTTCTATCCTGCTGATACAGCATATATCCAACRAGCTGTATGTTGATAATGTCGTCWCTCAGCCACGACTCCGCGAAGCATAAGATATTACAGTTTTGAATGTCCCGTTGGTAGTTTAATCTTCCGCGTAGGTCATCGGTTTTATTTTCCAAAGATTGCACYTTTGCTAGCAGAATGGAGGGGTTTATTCAATCGCCTACAAATTCTCAGAAGGCAGCCTGCCCTCTGGCCCCTTTTTCTCCACTTTCTCTTCACGTAAATGTCGGGCCTGTTCCCGGGAAAGCAGTATATCATTCCCGTCGGGCTCGTCGGACTCGTTAAAGGGAAAAAAGGATTCTGCCAGCCCGTGGTGAGTAATCGCCGTTCTGATGTCCAGAAGTTATTTTCGGTCATAAGAGATGGTAGCAGAAACAGTATGTACAAAATAAGTTACAAACAACGCAAAGAAACYAACAAAAAACACAATTGGTTAGGAATATGTAAAACGTCAGCCTTGTTCTCCTGGCGCCATCTTGTCAACTGCTCAATATATGATCACAGTGCTACTGAAACACATGTACATCTGCATAAATTATTCTGTTTATTTCATAACCAACTCATTTTTACACAACATGATTAAGTTGGCAAGCAACACTGAGATATTCTTTTCTCATATCATGTTCCTCAAGGCAGCTGGTCTATGYAATAACTTTCATYACATTTCACTTCAGAGGGCTTTTTTTTTAAAGCTACAGGATTTGCAGGCTTTGGTTCCAGCCCAGCATTACCCAACACTACACAAAACCGGATWCCACAAATCACTYACCAGGACCAGGGTTGAAGACCAGACCACTGCTTAAGATGTTGCAATCCCCTGACCTTTTCCATCCAGCATTCATCAGACTGGAAAGAGCATTGGGGTAAGCATCTGTCTGGGTGTCACAMCTCTACAACTGCTCCCATCCTGTAACACATTATATTAGATGGACAGCAACAATATCCAGTAGTAGATTTAGTACTTGTTATTTGTTTATTGTATTTAACCAGGCTAAGAACACTTAGTTAATTAGAGCACATTTATTTACAATGACGGCCTGGCAAAACTGAAATGGAAAGCTATAAACATTGCACAACCACATTTTAAGTGTTTTTCTAGAACCAAAACAACAGCAAGCATAGCAACATCGTGGGCATCATTAACAAGGAATGCATGCTTGATTCAGGAAATAAATACCAACTCCGGCAGTGGCACAAGCAACAATCACTCCATGCTCCCACTCACAGTGATACAATCTGCACGTCCTCACAGATAGTCCCTAGTTAACCTTCTCACCCYTGACTGGCCAGACCAAGACCCTCACTGCAACCTGGACCAGTCATACCTAAAGGGAAATCATACTGCACCATGAGGGAGCCCAGAAGAATACTCTTTAGCCAACCTCTTGAAATATGTGGTTTAATAGATAACAATTCTATCATAGTATACAATTCTGTTATGGGGTATGAATTGGGGTCCTGGGAAACCAGCGATCCAGTCACAAAATGTTTCTAACTTCATCTGAGCCCAGTGATACAGTACTTATAATTGGTGGAATGTAAATATCAAAATGGATTGTTTACTTGACAAGCGACTGAGCTACCTCTGAGCCAGATGGGGAGATAGGGGCCAGTAGAGTCTACCAAGTATTCCCCTCCCTAAGGAGGATCTCATTTACTAAACAGAGCTTAAATTATCAGTGCTATGTCTAAATAAGGCTAAATGTTTACTGTTTGACATAAAATCATGCTGTTTTTGGACGCACCAGCCGTTTAGTATACACGCTCCAATGCCAATGACGTTGGATTCAAAGGGGATTTTGTTACATTTGCAACTTCTCATGAACCTGTTTGATAAGAATCTAATGCAATGGAAAAAGGATGAGAAATTATTTTGAAATGGGMATGTTGGCATAATAAAGTTGAAACATATGCAGTTCGTGATAGTTTGTGTGTGTCTGTGTGTGTGTGTTTGTGCYTGCGAGTGTTTCTGTGTACCTACGCATACATGTATACATTCGTGCATATATGCATTTAAACCTAATCCTAAACCAATTTAATAAGGTTCAGGCAGTACAGTATTGCATATGTGCGTGTAAATCTAATCCTAAACCAATTTAATAAGGTTCAGGCAGTACAGTATTGCATATGTGCGTGTAAATTTAATCCTAAACCAATTTACTAAGGTTCAGGCAGTACATTATTGCATATGTGCGTGTAAATCTAATCCTAAACCAATTTAATAAGGTAAAGACAGTACAGTATCCGACGAGCATCAGAGCCGGTGTAGTAGGATTCAATCTTAGTCCTGTATTGATGCTTTGCCTGTTTGATCCTTCGTCTGAGGGCATAGATTTCTTATAAGCGTCCGGATTAGTGTCCTGCTCCTTGAAAGCGGAACCTCTAGCGTTTAGCTCGATGCGGATGTTGCCTGTAATCCATGGCTTCTGGTTGGGAAATGTACGTACGGTCACTGTGGGAACYATGTCGTCAATGCACTTATTGATGAAGCCGGTGACTGAGGTGATATACTCCTCAATGCCATTGGATGAATCATAGAACATATTCCAGTCTTTGCTAGCAAAACAGTCCTATAGCGTAGCATCCGCGTCATCTGACCACTTCTGTATTGAGCGAGTCACTGGGGCTTCCTGCTTTAGTTTTTGCTTGTAAGCAGGAATCAGTAGAATAGAATTATGGTAAGATTTGCCAAATGGAGGGGGAGGGAGAGCCGCAAGAGTTCCGGAACACTGTGGAACACTGTAAAGTAGACGGATCGGAAGCTGTTTGAGGTAACATGAGTATTCCAGCTATCTGACAAGCCCATCCTCAGATAACAGCATGAATCAGCAGAGATACGTCACATTTTGTCTGAGATGAACTATTCAGGGCTGTCTGAACCAGCGTACGCTTGTGGTGCAGATTGCCTATGAAGGGGAAACAGTGATTTGGTTTACGTTGACACATTCTGCATGATCATATCCTGGATCATTTTCTGTCTACATTTCTGAAAACACATTAGTCAAATTAACTGATAACTTGTCGGATGTGGAATGCTATTATATATGCAGATGGAGCATTCTGAGAAAAGAACAACCGATATTGCCAGTTGCCTTGCCCAAGGCTGCATATATTACCTTGTCGTGTTGTATTGGACTTTTAATGACCCTTGTGACTATTGCTTTWTAGTAAAAACAGAACATGTCCTTAACCTTTCATGACAACGGAAATTACATCTTCTATTTCTCCCCATCCCCTGAGACAAAACCAGTTCAGTCCAGTTCCCAGTCCAGAAAATATCCAAACAAATACAATCAATTTCCCTCAAAGTAGCAGTGGATCTCACATGCCATACAAGCCTATCGAGAGCACCAAATGTTCTATTTCTTAATCACTGCAGTGGCTCTGAGACCTGAGACTGAGACTTTGGACAGCCGGTGGAGATCACAGAGGGAAATTAAGACAAAGACCTTGAATGGATCAAATTCTGCATTCTATGTCATTATACTATTTRGRCCCCAGGTCCCGAAACAGAATTTGTATTATTTCAGTGTGTGCTGTARATACACAATYAGGGTGTGCACTTCATTCCCAATCTATGTTAATGTTGCTGCTGCWGGAAATACATTCGTGTGCCGATATCCAAGTCCACTTTTTAGACCTATTCAGTCTATACTCCAATATCCTCCAGTCTACTGGACAAGGCCACACAGGTCTGCGAATACAGGCTTCTTTAATGATCTCATATCAGTGCCTCTTCTATGAGGGAAATCATTATATTCAATGGTATTTAGAGTGACTTTGTAGAGTACAAAATTAGCAAGTATTTCATAAATCTTAATATATGCAATTGAACTAGTACACATTCACAGTTTATGCTCAAAGTGCAGGGTTAGGTCTAAAAGGGATTATGGCTGTCAGTCATTTATAATCATGCTCTTCATATCAAATTTATGAACTAAGAAATGACTCATAGGAAAGTGATGAGGCATATTTCCTTTTACTTCTGTTTATTATTTGTACACTTTTCAAGGCTATAACACGGGCTTCGATTTACTTCAAATCGAATCAACAGAGAAMGTAATATTCCTGAAATCCTCACAAGATTGGAGATAGATATGTATGTTGTAAATCTGGAATTCCGGAGGTATTAATCATTGGATTGTTCCTGAAAGCATCTGGTAGAAAGGTGTTAGCATGGTGCTTGTTAAATGGACCCAAAAACATCTGGCACAATGGGAGCACGCTCAATTATTTCCTCGTTATGCAGCCTTAGTGTTTGGCATATGATGTAATTATGATTCAGACAGCCTTCCAACCTCCCAATCGTAATTAGTTTTACTACAAATTAAAATAAAAATATACACTAAACAAAAGTATAAAAGCAAACAAGTAAAGTGTTGGTGCCATGTTTCATGAGKTGAAATAAAAGATCCCAGAAACGTTTCATAGGCACAAAAAGCMTATTTCTCTCAAATTTTGTGCACAACTTTTCAGGTGCTTCTACACCTGCATTGCTTGCTGTTTGGGGTTTTAGGCTGGGTTTCTGTACAGCACTTTGTGACATCAGCTGATGTAAGAAGGGCTTTATAAATACATTTGATTGATTTAAAATTCCTTATATTAAGCAAACCAGACAGCATGATTTTCTTTTATTTTTTTATTGACAGATAGCCAGGGGACACTTCAACACTCACATGCTGACTACACKGCTGCGTCGCGTGCGCGAGCGTTGCAAAATAAATTTAGAAATCTATACTATTCAATTATTGCACCCACACTGCTCACGTGCGCCAACGAGCATCTGCGTTGCCAAGTGCTAAAATAGAAATCAGTTCTATTTCTGACGCAGATCGCGCTGCAAGTCCTGCCTCTCCTGTCTCCTCATTGATTTATAGACGCAGGTYCCCACGTGCCATCTCCTCATTGGTTATACCCACGTGGGTGACTGAAAGATGAACAAGGTCAGTGGCGGTAATGCACCTAATTTATGAAAGTTCCKAATCGCAATATAAAGTCAAGAGAAGAAAAAGCCTGGAAGGAAGAGAGATGACTAGAAACGATTCGGTTGACTGTTTTATGTGTGGATTAATTGGCAGAGTAGAGGACCTTGTGCATTTCAGGTAAAATAACAACTCAATGTTTATATCCCAGGACAAATGATCTAGCAACAGCAAGCTAGCTAAATAGGACAAATTAGCTAGCAAGTGCAAGCTAACTAGCTAAATTGCCATAAATGTTTAATGCTTTTCGACCTGTCCCCAAATGAATATAATTGGTTGAGAGATTGTTTTGATATTTTAACCTGCGTGTCGTGATCGCGTTTGGTGTGGGGGGACCAAAAACATTTATGCACGATGGCGCACGCGCGCAGCCGGTTTGGGTTCCGTGTTAGACATAATTTACAGTACAAACAAAGCATTTGTGTTTAGTGAGTCTGCCAGATCAGAGTCAGTAGGTATGACCAGGGAGGTTCTGTTTAAATGTGTGAATTAGACAATTTTGCTGCTAAGCATTCAAAATGTAAATAGTACTTTTAGGTGTCAGGGAATGTAAGGAGTAAAAAGTACATTATTTTCTTTAGGAATGTAGCGGTCTAAGGCACTGCATCTCAGTGCTAGAGGCGTCATTACAGACCGTGGTTCGATTCCAGGCTGTATCACAACCAGCCGTGATTGGGAGTCCCATAGGGCGGCACACAATTGGCCCAGCYTCGTCCGGGTTAGTGTTTGGCCAGGGTAGGCAGTCATTGTAAATAAGAATTTGTTCTTAACTGACTTGCCTAGTTAAATAAACAAATAAATAGTAAAGTACAGATATCCCCAAAAAACMACTTAAGCTAGCTAATGTTAGTAGTTATACATCAAACTTGCCAGTATATTAACTATAGGCTATCTATCTACCCAACGTTTATTGACTTGATTAATCCCGTCATTCTTAGCTTAGCTAAATGGTATAGTCGTTGTGCTTTCTCAATGGACATTMGGGTGCTTTCGTAAATTCGCTCTGGCTTTCTATAGGCTGGACAATAGAACGAGTCAAAATTCACCCAAGGCTGAAAAACAGCTGGACTGGAGTGATGCTTAGAATTCCATTTCGCCTAAATGGCACAAAACAATTATCCKTTTTTATTTTACTACTACAATCTGTTTGTCGGACGAAACTGGGAAAAAAACACCTTGTGTAGAAAATAAACATCCGCACTTCGATGGTGTCAACTGTGCTTATGTCTGCGCAATGAGAAAGTAGGGAACAATATTTAGCTTCTGACTATTTCTGGTCTAGCGATCGATGACAGACGAGCTCGCTGCCCAGACTTACATTATTACAAAGAGGAGATTCTCCTGATTTAAAATGGTGCCCGGCTTGAACAAAACATACACTGAGATATTTGGCGAAATAGACTGGCATGCCTCTCCATAGGAAAACAATGGGGGGAGCTCAGCGTTCCAAGGGAGAAAAGTATTTGGGGGCTAGCATTTGATGACAAGCGAGCTAGCTGCCCAGGCTTATATAATTAGAAAGAATACAACAGGTGTTGTACAGTGAAATGKTTACTTACGTCCAGCCTACTATCTACACGGACTTCAGAGCACTCTCGTCTGAGTGTACCAGAGCGCAGAATAATAATTTTACGAGTGCTCAACACCCGTTGAATATGGCCGGTGTCAGTAAACATCGGAAAAAAGTGTAATTAAATTGTTTCCAGCAGCACATTTACAGTCACCAACGCTCTGGTTAACACAAAAACTGCCTTAACAGCTCTGCTAGGGTGAGTAAAATGGTAAATTTGTGTCTGGAAGTATCTAGCAAGCTAGCCAACGTTAGCTTGGGTGCTTGACTGCCAATGTAAGGCCAGAATGCTCAAATCAACCCTACTCCTCGGCCCAAACGTCCAATGTGCGCTCCGAGAGCGAAACTGTCAGTTTGTAAATTCAGACCATCTGACAACGCTCTGAATTTATGAGCGTCACGTTGTACAGCTCCATATTTTCTGTTCCATCCTGACGGAAACCCAGTTTTTCATGGAATAGAAACACCATAATATTAATCAAATGAATTWAGCAAGTACCAATCAAAAGTTTGGACACAGCTACTCATTCCATYATTTTTCTTTATTTTTACTATTTTCTARATTGTAGAATAATAGTGAAGACATCACAACTATGAAATAACCTTGCATGTGCCCTGCATTCTGTAGTACAGACATGGCCTGCTCTCCCTTAAGGAATTAGTCACTTTCCCATGTTTACTACAGTATGTATTGTAGACTGCACAGTAGCCTAATAAACAAATAAACACTTTTCGTTAATAAAATAATGATAAAAAAATACTCTTTCGAAATACAGATGTTGATTTAGTTATGGATCCATAATGAATTACTATGGGAATAAATATCACTGATTTTACAGAAATATTGGAACAAAGTTGTCAAATGAAGGCAAACAATTTAGAATCCTCCAATCCTGTAGCCTACTCCCGACCATCACGTTGTACAGCGCCATATTTTCCATTCCATCCTAATGGAAACCCTGAGGGTTTCATTTTTAGTTTTTCTCGGAATAGAAACACCATAATATTAATCTAATTAATTAAGCCAAATTTCTTAAAATCAATCCCATATACTATGTTATTACAAAAAAGGTTTTAAATTCTCTGGTAATGCCAATACGGAATACTATCAAATGCTTCTSAAAGATGCCCTCTGGTGGTCAAACTAGCAATAACTTGCAGTAACAGAAYAAATGGCTGACAAWTAYATYACGTGCCACAGAATGCTGCAGCAGCACGCAAGGTGTGCCGCAGTATGACGCAACTTTTAAAGAAGGAACCCCTAAGTACTTTACACCACTGCTCAGTGATGTGTTGTGTTGGATTTGCCCCAAACATAATGMMTTGTATTCACATAAAGTTAATTTCTTTGCCAAATTTTGTGGAGATTTACTTTAGTGCCTTATTGCAATCAGGATGCATGTTTTGGAATTACWTTATTTTGTACAGGCTTCCTTCTTTTCACTCTSTGAGTTAGGTTAGTATTGTGGAGTAACTACAATGTTGTTGATCCATCCTCAGTTTTGTCCTATCACAGCCATTAAACTCTGTAACTGTTTTAAAGTCACCATTGGCCTCATGGTGAAATCCCTGAGGGGTTTCCTTCATCTCCGGCAACTGAGCAACAACGTGCAATTAATAACTTCACCATGCTCAAAGGGATATTCAATGTCTGCTTTGTTTATTTTCACCATCTACCAATAGGTGCCCTTCTTTGCGAGGTGTTCCAATGCCTCGCTGGTTTTTGTGGTTGAATCTGTGTTTGAAATTCCCTGCTCGACTGAGGGACTTTACAGATAATTGTATGTGTGGGGTACAGAGATTAGGTKATTCCAAAATCATGTTAAACACTATTATTGCACACAGAGTTTGTCCACGCAGCTGATTATTGTCACGGATCCCCCGGTACTGCAGCTCATTCCATTCACCTACTCCGGAGGTCTACTGTATGTCACCAGCCTTCTAGGCATCACTGAATTGGATTCATTACCACCAACCTCGGACTGTCTTGTCTCATTACGCATACCTGGTTCCCATTCCCCCTGATTAGTATGTTATACATGTGGCCTCTGTTCCCCATTGTCCTGGTTGGTTATTATTACCATATGGGGTGGACCTGTGAGTACCTGTGCTGTTGTATCGGCTTCCATGCAACGTGTTATTATGCACTTGTTTTACGGGTCTCATCCCATGTATTATTTAGAGGTTTACGCCTCGCTCTTTTGTTTGGCTGGAGAAAATAAAACCCCCTATCAGGTATTTCTGCGCGTGCCTCCTATCATTTTACAGCGTGACAATTATGTGGCTTGTTAAAGAAATGTTTACTCCTGAACTTATTTAGTCTTGCCATAACAAAGGGGTTGAATAATTATTGACACAACACTTTTCAGCTTTTCATTTTTATTCATTTGTAAAAATATGCAAACATACAGTAATGCAAACATACAGTAATTCCACTTTGACATTATGGGGTATTATGTGTAGGCCAGTGACACAATCTATATTTAATCCAGGCTGTGAATACTTTTTGAAGGCACTGTACCTATATGTGCAGATATACATTTTCTCCCTCCAGAGGGGCGCTGATTCAATGGGCCCTGTCACATAAATAATGCAAATAAAGTGCTTCGTGAGCCACCAATTTACATAATGTCATTTTTGATGTTGGGTGCTCTTGAGATGCTCTTTCTAATGGTCTGGTGAGTGGTACACCTACTAGCTTGCTAATTGCCTTATATTGCCTTATATTATTGAAAGAAAATTGCCTTATATTATTGAAAGAAAACAGTTAATGCACTCAAGCGTGGAAACTCCTTCCCTGCCTATGTAGTTGCCAGACTCTGGCATTATTACGGAGGACAATTGGATAAGTGGGGCTTTCAATAAGCACTTTAGCTCGGCCTGCTTTTTATTTCAAATGAAGTGTTTTAATTTACCCTGGTCAGTCGTCTGCTCTTCCCTCTCCAGTTGGCTCGATGGAAGATCAGTCAACTTCCAGTGAATATGTGTTTTGCGGTATGCTAGATGCCTTAAGATTGCTGTAAAAAAAATATATATCCTTTCTTGCTGCAGCTTTCTGCTCCCCTGAGTGTCACTCATGGTGTGATTGAAACAACGTACAAAAACTGAAGACCCTTTGCTCTCCTGGTCTGGAATACCTCACCATCAAATGCCGACTCGACTACCTCCCAAGAGAATTCACATCGGTTATTGTCATGGCCGTTATCCCCCCTCAAGCCGACACCACGAACTATATGGGACTTTGAGCAAACTGGAAACCGCACATCATGAGTTTTCATTTGTTGCAGTGACTAGGTACTACAGGAACATTTATATTCCTTCACTAGAGAAGGATAATGGGTTTGAGTTGGGCTGCTAGCTACTATTGAAATGAYTGTCTAGATATTACCTTTACCTGTAGACTGAGGGTTCCGGAACAAACGCCAGAGGGACAGTTCTGTCTGCTCTGCTTTCTGGGAGAAAATAATACTCTGTAACATAACAGAAGGGAACTAACCCCAACAGTCAGAGGCTCCCAAAATTACAATTGAAAATGTTTATAGTCTAATATTGAGTTTCAGAAAAGATACATTAGGAAATACTTTTTTTCAATTACATGTACAGAATTCAGTTGAACAAAAGTCTTGTAGTTSACATGTTACATTTGAAATAAGCCTGATAAACCATGAATATACTGACKGCTTGGAATGTCCTGTCTCAGCAACAAGTGTSCTTTCTCTTTGATCACCTGAACCACATGAAAAACACATGAACACTTCCTATCTTAGGATAAGAATTTACCAAAGCGGACTCAAAGACATTGCAGTGTCCATCCATCACCTCYTTGCACTGCTGCTGCTGAAGGAAGCCCACATGTTTCCATYCTCTTAAAGATCTGCATAGAAGTACTGTAGTGATSGAGCCTTCTGGATGTTTCCATGCGTGTCCTCTTCCAGAAKCTCTCTGCTTCGTTCCCTTCATCTCCTGAAAGACGCCTGATCCTGAAAGACATTTCACAACAATGGCTTTAGGATTAACATTGGATGCTTCATTTAGTGTGCCAGGACAGMAGGGAAATCGAGCTTAAAATAWCACCTATTCAACACMGTCTTTCTCCATCTGATTGCAGCGTAAAAAACATTTTGTAAGCTACTGACTGAGTAGTAGTTGTACATAACTACAGTCTTGACTGTGTTAAGAGAACAAGTAAAACGTGTAGAATTACAGAAAGGATCAATATTAGTAGCTCGGTATCAGTGAAGCTACAATTCTCTTTGACTGAAAACAGTGTTGCTGTCCTCTGTTACGCTTCTGCTGCTACACACAGAGTTGCTGCAATCCCACACATACAACATCCTCATGGGAAGACATAAAGAATCAGGTAGAAGGAATTACAAGTAGTGAAAATCAGTGGTCTCAAAATGGTATGTCATCTTTAATTGTAGGTAAGAGACTGGCAACACACATTCCTTTTCTTTARGTCCTCCATGCACAAATCTGTTTAGCATAGACTCTTTTCAATATAGCCCATTATACACTGCCAAGTTGTTGAGCCAATATTGCCATGCAATTTTGCAGGCTACAGGGTAGGAGACACTGGCACAATGCTGGGCAACATGGAGACACAATGTAGTAAGAAGCAAAGGCTCAGATCTCATTCTACCAAGACGGCAACTCAACACGTGTGTTTCATGCGCTTCTATTTGTTTGTRATTGTTTTTTGTTAGAATCATTCCAAATACTCTGTAATGGTAATGTATGTGTGTCTACGTCTATATTGTGTTTATGGTGTGTATGTCTGTTATATGTCTAATATCTGCTGTCTTGTTTGGACCAGGTCTCTCTTGAAAAATAGATTTCTGCTCAATAAAACTAACCTGGATAAATAAATGTTAAATAAAAATATAAATTCAAAAAACTTGCACATGTATTCATCTCATATAGATTATTATCTGTTGACTGCCACATCTGTACTGAAATTGACCATCTAAAAATAGGACTCTGTTATGTTCTGCAAGTACACAAACTTCTGGCAGGCTAACCAACAACGGCAATGCAGACACAACAGCACAACTGGCTTAATTCTATAGCAGTGGAGGCTATCGAATGCCATTACCACGAGCCCATCCTCCCCAATTAAGGTGCCACCAACCTCCTGTGTTCTATAGCTAGAGGACTCCTGATATCTCCAGGAGTGATAAGTATATATCTTTTTTTTCATCTGTTTTCTAGTACTGTCTTTTTGCTAGCTAGGGCCTTCTACTTTAAGTGCTGCCTGTGTTCCCAGTAGCTTACCTGGTGTGTGAACTGCTGACTGCTCATAACTTGCAGAAGGTTGTTAACACATCAACCAGGACTAAGGGGCAGGGCAATTTGTGACTGTTGTTTTTGTAATCAGTGGAGGGGGAGTGGTTTCTCCTCTCCCAGGCAATCAGCAATTACTTTCCCGGGAGGTAGGCTCTTCAACTCTGCAAGGCAATTAGTATTAGTTCTTCAGTCTCCCCTGTTTTCTCAGTGGTGTCTGTGTCAGCAGCGGTCTTGTCGGACAGTTCTGTTGAGTTGTTCTGCCGAGTTAATAGAGTAAGGAAAGAGAGGAAGGCCCCACACCACTCTCTCACTTCAGTATCTTACCTAGTTATTTTCAGATCYATTTATCTCTTTTGTAGCTTTGGCAACTATGTATGTGTGTTTTCTATAAATATTTTCTCCATCCCTGTAGGCCTCAGAGACACTCCCACCCCTTGGATGCAGCAACCCTTCTAATTTAGTYTACCCTGCGCGCACAACCCATATGGAATTGCTGGTTTCTGGCAGCCTATGCTGCCCTTCAGTCCCTTCAGTCTGGTCGACCCGGTGGTGGCTACTCATTTCTTCTAAGTGGAGATTTTATATTTTCTCCCTCATTCGCCTGTCCATCMCCATCTCCTCATTTGAATTCCAAGCTGTCACTGTCATTTTTCCACTCAAGCGTAACATTGTTGTCATCTATCACCCACCAGGTTCCCTTAGAGTTCCTCAATGAGCTTGACACCTTGATAAGATCATTTCCTGACGATGGCTCACTCCTCTTCATACTTCGACTTAAACTTCCCGACGTCTGTCTTTGATTAATTTCTTTCCAACTATTTTTTTTCCCTCCCTCCTTGCCTCTTTTGACCTCACCCTTTCCCAATCCTCTTCCACTCACAAGGAAGGCAATACGCTTGACCTCATCTTTACTAGAGGCTGTTCGTCTACTAATCAAACTGTAACCCCCCCTCCCTCCAGGTCTCTGATCACTATTTTCTTTATTTTTCTGTCTTCCTCTCCTCCAACCCTCGCTACTCCTCCTCCAACCCTAGCTAAACCCTTCTCCAACCACCTGATTCTGCCTCGTCGACCCTACTCTCCTCTACCTTCCTCTGTATCCGCTGCTAAAGCCACTTTCTATCACTATCAAGATTTCAAGTTTCTGACCCTAGTAAACAATTTCCTCCCTCTCTGTGGACAACTTTGTCAACCACTTAGAAAAGAAGGTTGACGACATCAGCTCCTCATTCACTCAGCCTATTGAGTCCACTGGTCCCACTCACACAGAACTAGCCTACATTTGACCTCTTTCTCCCCTCTCCTCCAGATTAAATCCTGAAACTAGTGAGGTCCGGCTGCCCGATAACCTGTCCACTCGACCCAATCCCCTCCTCCCTTCTCCAGGCCATCTCTGTGGACCTTCTCCCATTCCTCACTTCCCTCATTGTAGTGCCTGACCCACTGGCTGTGTTCCCTCTTACTTCAAAATGGCCCGAGTCCCTCCCCTCCTCAAGAAACCAACACTAGACTCTTCTGCCATCAAACTACCTACCAGTATCCCTTCTTTCGTTTCTTTCCAAAACACTTGAGCATGCTGTCTCTGACCAACTCTCTGGCTATCTCTCTGAGAGCAATCTTATTGACCTTAAATAGTGAGGCTTCAAGCCGGGTCACTCAACCGAGACTGCTTTTCTTATGGAGGCTCTCCACACTGCCAAAGCTGACTCAATCTCTCTCTCCTCTCCACCTAGATCTATCTGCTGCCTTCAACACCGTGAACCATCATATCCTCCTCTTCACCCTCTCAGGGCTGGGTGTCTCAGGCTCTGCACATTCTTGTAATGCATCCTAGCTGGCAGGCTGCTCCTACAGTACCAGGTGARGTGGAGAGGATAGGTCTCTGCCCACTCCACTACCTTTCCATCACGGTTGACAACTCCACGGTGTCCCCCTCCCACTTGTTGTTGGCTGGGCTCCCCGCTTGTGCCATCAAACCCCTGCAACTTATCCAGAATGCTGCAGCCCGCCTGGTGGTTCAACTATCCAAGTTCTCCCATGTCATGCAGCTGACACTGGCTTCCGTCGAGCTCGCAGTCCACTACAGACCATGTGTACTTTGCCTACAGGAAGCGAGCAAGAGGAACTGATCCTTCCCTACTTTAGGCTGCTCAAACCTACACCATCTGGTCTCTTGGCCCTCCAACCCGCTCAGCCTGTCAAGCTCTTTCTGTACTGGACCCAATGGTGGAGCCAAGCTTCCCCTGGAGCTACCCCCCCCCCAAAAAAAAGACTTTTGTGAACTAACACGCACACTTACTTTTTCCCCTGTACTAGGTCTGACTTTGCACATAACTATTTATTGAGGAAAAATGTACTTACTGATATGTGGTTGTTCCACATAGCTATCTTAAGAATGTAAATGTAATCTACATTTAGCAAACTTTCAACTTATTACTCGGTACTTACAGTGCATTCAGAAAGTATTCAGACCTTGACTTTTCCACATTTTGTTACGTTACAGCCAATTCCTAAAAATTTTAAATTAATGTTTTTCCTCATCAATCTACCACAATACCCATAATGAATGAGCGAAAACAGGTTTTTGGATGTTGCCAAATATTAAAAACAGAAATACTTAATTAATTCAGAGCTTTTGCTATGAGACTCTAAATTGAGCTCAGGTGCATCTTGTTTCTATTGATCATCATTGAGATGTTTCTGCAACTTGATTTGGAGTCCACCCTGTGGTAAATTCAATTGATTGGACATGATTTGGAAAGGCACACAGCCTGGAATAGACAAAAGTGGAAATTATAGGCAGCTATAATTTAGCTACCACTAGAGTGAAAAGCACCGCAGCAGTTCAAAGGACCAAAACATCAGCCCAGGAAGCATAGGGAACTGAGAAAGTGGTGTCTGTGCGTTCACCACCTGCGCAGACACTCCTTATTGGGGGTGTCTTGCTAATTACCGATTAAGTTCCACCTTTTGTCTATTCCATTTGCACAACAGCATGTAAAATGTATTGTCAATCAGTGTTGCTTCCTAAGTGGACAGTTTGATTTCACAGAAATGTGATTGACTTGGAGTTACATTGTGTTGTTTAAGTGTTCCCTTTATTTTTTTGAGCAGTGTATATACAGTATATGCGTTTAATGCAGAGTGAAATAATTCATAATTCTGTTAATTGGTGGATGAAGAATATGGATGGACGGACACATCAAGGTTAAAGGTGATTCATCTTTATTTTTAAAAGTGAATCCAACAGCATTTTAGCAACATGAAATCTTATTAAAATCTGTTCATATACAACCCCAGGYAGAATATGACACCTACATTTTCTGACAAGCGAGCACTTAAGATATGGTTGTTTTCATCAATTCATAGAATGTTTGAGAATGACATATAGTAAGGCATTTGTTAAAATTCTATAGCAATATAGAGTGGGTAGGCGCCCGTGCATTTGGACAATTAATAGACACTGCAGTAAATAAAACCTAAAAAAAACATATTGTCCAAGACCGGAGTCTAGTCAATCAGAGCTACAGTAGGCCAATATATGCAAATAAGCCATTTGCCACATGGGCCTGCCATCATTCAGTTTGAACTGGACTGTGTGTTTACAGGCAGTAGCAACAGCACGACTTTAGATCACCTAAATGTATTTGCAAAGAGCCACAAAATACACCTGAATGGATTTCTGCAAATATGCAAATACCACTGGAGTCCTCTTACATTTGAGAACTTTNTCCTCATCAATCTACACACAATACCCCATAATGAATGAGCGAAAACAGGTTTTTGGATGTTGCCAAATGTATTAAAAACAGAAATACCTTAATTACATAAGTATTCAGACCTTTTGCTATGAGACTCTAAATTGAGCTCAGGTGCATCTTGTTTCTATTGATCATCCTTGAGATGTTTCTGCAACTTGATTGGAGTCCACCTGTGGTAAATTCAATTGATTGGACATGATTTGGAAAGGCACACACCTGTCAATATAAGGTCCCACTGTTGACAGTGCATGTCAGAGCAAAAACCATGCCATGAAGTTGAAGGGAATGTCCGTAGAGCTCCGAGACAGGATTGTGTTGAGGCACAGATATGGGGAAAGGTACCAACAAATTTCTGCAGCATTGAAAGTCCTCAAGAACACAGTGGCCTTCATCATTCTTAAATGGAAGAAGTTTGGAACCACCAAGGTTCTTCCTGGCCAAACTGAGGAATCGGGGGAGAAGGGCCTTGGAGGTGACCAAGAACCCGATGGTCACTCTGACAGAGCTCCAGAGTAAGGCTGTATTGTAACAAAATGTGGAAAAATTAAGGGGTCTGAATACTTTGATTGCACTGTAGATGAGAATGACATTCAGATCGATAGCCAGGTAGTTAAAGAGGCAAAAAACTACCTAAGAATAACTTTTTATCAAACGTAACAGTAGCTTAGCTGGCTACTCTAGCAATATCACTCCAGCCACTCAGGGCTTGTCTCAAACAACTCAAATCACCACAGTTTTTGTATCATCATAAATATCTCACCCACCTGTCAATAAATCAGGCTTTCCTTGCAAAACTTTTAACATTGCAAAAGGATTCGCTACAGTTGGCTATGGTCTTCACTAAGGAATACACCCCAGTCTTCAGATGCATTCACGCAAATGGATATGAATATTCGTTGAATATGGATATAAATATTAGTTGAATATGAATTACGTTTGTCAAAAATATCAAGACATAGCTACTAAGAGACAAAGCATGTAATTATAATGACAATTAGCTACCTACAGTCTAATAATATAGCTAACGTTAACTAGCTAGCTAACTAGCCGCTGTTCATGCACGCTGATTTTCATACACTTCTTTTCAGATTTACATTTCATTAACATAGTGTTTTCTACAGATAAATCATGCTAACACTGCCACTTCAATGTATTGACATCAAATTAAATAACTACATTAGCTTTCAATAAAACATGCCTATGAAGTCCTGCCCTGTCTCTTCCATTGAGCTATAAAACAACAGTCTCTTCTAGAACAAATACAATGCACCATTTTCTATAGCTTCTTCTCTTCTATGGTATAAGTAGGTGCTCAAAAGCAACTGGGTACTGACGAGTGCCAAACTGTGTTCATACTAATGACTACACATCAGTGAGAATCCTTAAAAGTGCCACCCTGTCAGACACATCAATTAATTGTGAACTCACTAGCGCCTCTCTGACAGGAAAAATGTTTAACACGTCAGCTAGGTAGTGAGCTCACTAGCGCCCCTTTGACAGGAATAGTCACCTGACAATTACTAGACAGTAGGAACGGAATGACCTCAGCGAGACTGCTATTATCTTTGACTGCAAAACGGGAAAAAAATTATATATATATATAATTATGTTTGATTTTAGTTTTTTTCTTCTAAACTTTGGCCAAAAATCAAATGGAGTTTTCAAGCTTTTTTTTTATGGGGTTTTCAAGCTTCTGAATCTGTCGGGTAGATGCTACCAGTAGATGGCGATGTTTCAGAAAGGCCTAGCTTGTGCATCACTATGACTAGCTATCACTAGCTAACAATGAAGAAATTTGAGGGCGAGCAACGGAGCGTGACTGGGCCAAACTAGAGCAACTTTTGAAGTTGCTGGAGCTGTTTGTGATCCACACCGACCAACTTGCTGACCAGTGAGTGTGCCAGAGCAGCTTGTGAAGTGCATGTGCAAGTTTCAGATTGATCCAGTGGAGCATTGCAATACTGGACAATATTTTTTTTAAAGTCTTCCCAAATGTGCTGCATTGGACAATTGATACATTTTCAAGTACATAACTATAGAGAACATACAATATTTAAGTTTACACACTTCCAGGCATGTCATATATGATGGATCATTAGCTTATACACTAACTTTCAAACATCTAGATGGCGGGGCAGGGTGGGTGTGGAGCCAGAGACAGCAGTAGGATCAAACTGTAGAATCCAGTTCCTACATTTTAATATAAAAATGGATTTTATCAAACAAAACTATGCTACATTTTATCTCTGGGACCCTCAGGAAGACAAATCAGAGCAATATTACTGAATGTAAGTACATTGTTTACCTTCAGAGGTGAATGTATCAAACCAGTTGCCGTGATAAAAGATTTTGTTGTTGTGCAGTCTCCTCAAACAATAGCATTGTATTTTTTTCACTGTAATAGTTACTGTAAATTAGACAGTGTAGTTAGATTAACAAGAATTTAAGCTTTCTGCCCATATAAGACATATGTCCTGGAAAGTTTGCTGTTACTTACAACTGTCGTGCTAATCACATTAGCGCATGTTAGCTCAACCATCCCGGTATAGGGACACCGATCCCGTAGAAGCTAGCTAAGTAAGTGAAACTTAAAGGGGAAAAAATTACTCTTACTCTCTTGTTTCTCCTTCATTTTAGAAGAAATTAATTTGTTCAAAACTATTCAACTATTATCTTCCTCTCTCTTTGAGTCAACTACTCACAACATTTATTGCACTGCAGTGTTAGCTAGCTGTAGTTTATGCTTTCAGTACCAGATTCATTCTCTGATCCTTTGATTGGGTGGACAACATGTCAGTTCATGCTGCAAGAGCTCCGATAGGTTGGAGGATGTCCTCCGGAAGTTGTCATAATTACTGTGTAAGTCTATGGAAGTGGGTGAGAACCATGAGCCTCCTAGGTTTTGTATAGAAGTCAATGTACCCAGAGGAGGACAGAAGCTAGCTGTCCTTCGGCTACACCATGGTGCTACACTACAGTGCTATTGAGGCTACTGTAGACCTTCATTGCAAAATTGTGTGGTTTAATCAGTTATTTGGTGACATGATTATATTTAGTATAGTTTTATCTAAAAAGGATAACTTTTTAAATGTTTTACCATTTTTATTTTTATGAAATTCACTGAGGATGGTCCTCCCCTCCTCCTCTGAGGAGCCTCCCCTGATGCACGCACGCACACAGACACAAGCTGGTTGTGAACTGATAGAGTTTTTTGCTGTTGTTTAAGCTGTTTAACACTATTTCAAGGGGTTAATCAGTGATATATGTTTAATAAAGGAATAGGTGTAATACTTAGGTAGCGGCACAAAATCAGTCAGAGCATGAAAAGATGTCAGAGCTTTGTCTCCATGATAAGAGCAACCTAGATATATATACACTGCTCAAAAAAATAAAGGGAACACTTAAACAACACAATGTAACTCCAAGTCAATCACACTTCTGTGAAATCAAACTGTCCACTTAGGAAGCAACACTGATTGACAATACATTTCACATGCTGTTGTGCAAATGGAATAGACAAAAGGTGGAAATTATAGGCAAGCTATAATTAGCTACCA